>NC_060273.1:70865759-71109841 GCF_021613505.1 Equus quagga | reverse complement strand
CTCTTATAACTGGAGCCCGGCTGCCAGCACTGTCTATGGTGTTTGGAGATTCTTATAACTGGAGCCCGGCTGCCAGCACTGTCTATGGTGTTTGGATATTCTTGCTTGCCTTTAAACGGAAAGAGGATCGGAGAAATCCAGAGCTCGAAAGAGCCTTGTAGATCATTTCAATTCTACCCTAGCTAGTGGAGATAAGGAAACTTGTGTGTCTAATGGGAAGTGGCTTACCCAAGGTCACACAGTCAGTGAATAGCAGAGAGAGGATGAGAGGAGGAAGTCTCCAGACCTCCAGCCAGGAGTCTATCCACGTAATTTTGCATTTGGAGAAACTGAGGCCCAGAAGGGCGAAGCAACTTACTCCTTGACACACGGGTAATTAACAGTAGAGCTGGGTGAGAGCCCAGGTGTCTTGACTCCCCCTTAGGAGCCCAGCCCCAGACTCTACTTTAGCCCACCAGAATCCATGCCAAAAAGCTGGGACCAGGGTGGGCTGAGTGAGGCACTCACTTCAAGTGCAAATTTCAAGAGGATGTCAAGATAAATAATATTTCCATGCTATATTTTTTAAAATCAAAATTAATAGAAAGCATCCATAAAGAACAAAATATCCAAATTTTAAAGAAAGATGGGATCCAACCCTTCATTGACATGATTCACCTCACTCACCTCACCCTACTCCCAGCCCTGTCTGGGGACCTCCATTGCCTGGACCTGAGGAGATCTTATAAGTAAGACTCCAGTGATGGGACAGATTACTCACAAAGAGCTACAGGCCTATGACTAATGGGACCAATCACTTGGACAGAAGAGCCCTCTAACTGGGTCCTGGAGCCATGGAGATATGGCAACTAAAGAAATTGTTTATGGACCTAAAGTTGTTAATAACTCAAGTTCTCATGATACCAGCTTCAGCCATTGAAAATTAATCATTTAGAATCTGTGTAAAGTTCGGTGCTTAGTTTCACGAAATCATCTGTTCAAGCACTGGGTGTGATGAACTGGTTAGTCAACTAATATGAAAGAAATCTGGGCCTCTTAATTAACCACAAGCTTAACATGAGCCCATGATGGGAGGTGACTGCCAGAAACACAAATGGAATCTTGGGCTGTACTCATGGGCTCGTGGTATTCAGGAACTGTGAGCCTAATTCCACAGGAAGTCAGAGCCAAGATAACATATTCTGGCCTCTCTGTAGGGAAGGCGTGAGGTTGCTATTTGAGGCTGGAAGAGTGCTTGTTATGGGTTGAATTTTGTCCCCCTAAAAGAAATTGAAGTCCTAACCCCCAATACTTATTCGGAAACAGGGTCTTTGCAGATGATCAAGTTAAGGTGAGGTCTTTAGGGTGGGCCCTAATCCAATATGACTGTATCCTCACAAAAAGGGGAATTTTGGACACAAGAAGAGAAACACACACAGGGAGAAAGCCAGGTGAAGACGAAGGCGGAGATGGGGTGAAGTATCCACAAGCCAAGGAAATCAAATATGGCCAGAAAACCCCCAGGAGCTAGGAGAGGGGCATGGGACAGATTCTCCCTCACAAGGAACCCTGCCAATGCTTTGATTTTGGACTTCTAACCTCCAGATCTGTGAGACAATGAATTTTTGTTATTTTTAAGCCACCCAGTTTACAGCAACCCTAGGGAATTAATAGAGCATTTGGCCCAGAAGCACTCTCGTGCCTGAAAGAAGCAGGGAAAACCCATCCATTCGGATTCTCATAGACAAAGGCATTCCCATGCCTATCACATGGCCTGGCTCAGAGGAAGCATGCAGTGACTATTCCTTAAGAAAGAAACAAATTTCAAAGCAATCCACTACTGTTAGAGGAAAAAGAAGAGGTTGACGCACCAGGTTACTTTCCTTCAACTTCTCACTCATACTAAGCATGAGTTGTTTTAACCTCATTCTATTTTCAGGGGATGAATCATAGGATGTCGGATATAGACAGCATCATAGAGATTATGGAGTTTAACACTGCACTCTACAGATGAGGAAAATAAGGATTTGATGAGGAACAGGACTAGCTCTTTCCAAATGCATGACTCCCTCCCTTACAGGAGAACCCTTTTCCTTTTTTCTCTCATATGTTAACATATCCCCTAGTCCTTTGCTGTTATCTACAGCTTAAAACTTAAATGAGAAATTATTCAAGCTTACCAGAAGTCAGGAAAGGTATGATGCCCACTGGCCGTCCTTGTGAAGGAATAGCAGTATCTAATATTTATGGAGAATTTATTTTATGCCAGGCCCCATGCACAAAGCGCTTGACTGAATTATCTCATTTAAGGCTCACAGTAATGCTACTAGGTAGGTTTTATTTTATCCCTGACTTATTGGTGAGCAAAACAGGTTCAGAGAGGTAAAGCAATATCTGCCCAAGTGGTCGAGTTCAGATTTAAACCACCAGGTGTGATGGTTTCTGAAGCCCATGTTCTTAACACGCTCTGCCGTGCAGGGACCAGACAGGCTTGAGAGGCCAGAGGAAGCAGTGGAAAGAGGTCTGGGCCGGAACCAGGGAAGTTGGGTACCATCTATGCCCAGCCACCAATCTGCTTGGAAACTTAAGCCAGTTTCTTTACCTCCCTAGGCCTTAATTTCCTCATCTGCAAGTTGAAGTGGCTGCCCTAGATGATGGATATTGAAGTCTTTTCCTGGTGGACTATAGCTTTATTCACTCATTCCACAAATATTTATTAAGTGCTCATTATGTGCCAGGCACCATGCCAGACACTGGGAATGTAACAATAACCAACATAAACAAAGGCCCTGCATTCATGGAGCTTGTATTTTAGGGGTGGTAGGGGTGGGGAATGCAGAATAAACATGAAAGTTTCCAGAAAAACATCAGCCCCATGAAGGAAATAGAGCAGGGTAAGAGACTGAGAGTGACGGGTGCAGGATGGTGGCTATTTCATATGGGGTGGTCTGAAGAGGGGACCTTTGAGCAAAGAACAGAAGGACTAGAAGGAAGGTGTAAGAAACAGCAAACGCAGGCCACGTGGAATTGGAACAAAAGGCCTTAATGCCTCAAGAGGGTCCACGGGTGGTAAGTGACTGTTGAAAATACCTCAAATGTAAATCAGATGCCTATGGAAGCTTTGTTTAAGCCTCTTCCCCCTTTGTCAGTAAATCTTTCATCATGAATCCAATTTCATGATGTAATTTTAGTACAACTTAGTAGCCCCAAAATTATGTAATTTGCTCAGGTTCGATTGTAACTACTAATTGTTCTAAGCTTACCTGAGTGACTCCCGGCCAGAGCAGCTTACAGGAAAGGAGTGGCAATAGCTGAGTACACGTTATTGCTGTTGTGTCAGCTGATTAGATTTTTTTTTAATTATCTATACTGAAAGATCTCACATGATCCAGAGGTCACTCACATGATATTTTTCACATGACCCAAGTTTATGTGTTAAAAGCTTCAAGAAGAAATGGTTTCTAAGGTCCGTGGATTCTGCCTCTAACATACCTCTGGCATCTGTTCCCTTCTCTCTGTGTCCACCACTGTTGCTCAGATCCAGGCCCCAACATCTTCCATCTCTGTCTCCACTCTTGCCCCTTTCCAATTTGTTCTCCGTGCTATGGCCAGGATGATATATCTAAAATGAAAATTGTATCGTGTCACTGTTCTCCTGAAAACCATCCAATGGCGGTGGTTACACCACTAATGTTGGTGGTGGTTACACAATCATGTGCGTTTGTCGAAATCCATAGAACTACATACCTAAAGAGAGCAACTTTTACTGTATGTGAACTGTACCTCAATAAGCCTGACTTTAATAATCTCCAACGATAGTCATTGTTCTCCAGGTAAACATCTGACCTTTCGCAGGGTCCTGGTGTTACGTAGTGGTTAGATGTTCATCTTCAGCCTGGATCCAAAGCTTAGCTTCATAATATCACTTGTTAACTGGGTAACCTTGACTGAGTCATCTACATTCTCTTTACTCATTCTCCTTATTTGTCAAAATGAGATAATAATACTACCTACCTCTTAGAGTTGTCAGGAAGATTAAATAAGTTAATTCTGATAAAGCACTTAGAACAGAGCCTGGTGAATAAGTGCTCATTAAACGTACAGTATTCCTAACAAGCCTTCTATTACTCTTCAAGATTGGATCCTGTATTAGTTTGGTCTGGCTGCCATAACAAAGACCACAGACTGGGTGGCTTAAACAATAGAAGTTTATTGTCTCACGGTTCTGGAGGCTGGAAGTCCAAGGTCAAGGTGTTGGCAAGGTTGGTTCCTTCTAAGGGCTGTGAGGGAGAATCTGTTCCATGCCCTTCTCCCAGCTTAAGGCGGTTTGCTGGCAATCTTTGGCATTCCTTGGCTTATAGATGCATCACCCCAATCTCTGCCTTCATCTTCAAGTGGCATTCTCCCTGTGTGTGTGTGTCTGACTCCAAATTTCTCCCTTTTTATAAGGACACCAGTCATGTTGTAGGGGTCCCTTACTCCAGTATGACCTCATCTTAATTAGATCTGCAACAACCCCATTTCCAGATAAAGTCACATTGTGAGATACTGGGGTTAGATATTCAACATATAAATTTTGGGGAGACATAACTCAACCTATAACAGGCCCTGACATGTTCTCTTATCATCTCTGCCCATAAAATCTCTTCCAGCAACCTCTTACACCCAACAATTTGCTTGGCAAACTCCTACTCATCCCTCAGTTTCAGTTAGATCTTACTTTCCTGGAGTAGTCATCCCTAACATTTTGCCAACCCACCAATTAGATTAGGGGCCTTTCTTGTGTTCTTCCAGTGTCCCTGTACTTACACCTCCCACAACCCTTATGGCTTTGCACTATACTTGTCTGTTTACTGCCTGTCTCCCCATGAGATTTCAAATACCCCATAGACAAGGATTGCTTAATATTGAGTATCAAAACCCAGATGGATCCTAAGTAAATATTTGTTGAATTACTTGTCTTCTCATATTCTGAGCATCACCTATTTTATGTTTCTCTGGATATTTAGAAGAAGAATGCTGCAAGAATTAGAAAGCAAAATTTTTTAAGCAGTGTATCACTTGGAGTTAGGTCAAAGATCAGAAACCATGCTAGGTGTTTCAAATAAAAGTATTTAATACAGGGACTTGATTGTTGGAAGGATGTAAAAGTAAAAAGGAAATGCTGAGAAAATCTAGACATGAGTAACTGCAGGAAGGCAGCCACTACCCCTAGGAATGAGAAACAGAAGGGAAATGGACAGGTTTACCAGAAACTAAGAGTTAGAGGAGAGTCCCACGCATGGCTGAGCTTAGATCTCAGAAAGGCAGAAACCATGTGGCTGTAGCTCAGATTTCTGAATTGGAGAATACAACAGCTGATACAGGATATGCTGAAAGTTGCTGGAGGCGGAGCCATGACTGTCCTCTACTGTCGGAGAGAAACATCAAGATACCCACCAAGGAACTCCAGGCAAGTAGTTTGCAGACTCCCAGCCCCAGCATCACAGAGCAGAGATAGGAAGGTGGGATAGGAGCTGAGAGGCAATACACACATAACCAGCACAAGCCAAGAACCTGAGGAAAGGTATATAGATTTCACACAATTAGGTAAGATCCCTGACAATTGGTTTCTAACCCTGCCACAGATTGACTATATCCCTGGGCAAGCAGCTTCTCTCTGAGCTTCAAGGTCCCCACCTGTGGCAGAGGGAAGGCACTAGATGATCTGTAAGGGCCTATCTGAGTATGAGCAGGGAGTTGCTGGGGATTTCTGAATGATGTCGTCTCTCTAGAGGATCCTATCCCAGGCTTTAGCCATCACATAAATATGACATTTCCTTTTTCCCCTTCTGCAGCTACTGTTTACATGCTCCAAAGAAAGCACAGGAAGGAAGCCAGGGCTATATTTCTCCAATATGGTGACTCTCTTAGACAAACTGACTTCCAAAATGAGTCATTGAGGGGAATGTTTCACATTCAGTTAAATGATCAAGTAACTGAAATGCAGGAGGTGGGGGAGGGAAGGGAGGAGCAAGTGGGGAGGAGGGGAGTGAAAAGAGCACATTTTGTGTGCATACCGGCCCGAATCTACTACGTGTCTGACTCACATCAGCAATATCATCTCCACTCCTCTGGTCCTGGCCTTGCTCTGCCTCCCACGGCCTTGCTGGGAGGTAAATCATGGTGGCGGAAGACTCGGTTCGATCTCAGCGCAGCCACAGGCCAGCCAGGAGACCTACAGCAGGCCGTTTATTTTTCCCTACTTTCCTCACCTGCAATTCTGCCTGCCTCTCCAGACCATAAGGATCCAATGAGCTAATATGTGTGCAAGTGCTTTCTCCATCTGGGTGCTATTTACAAAAGTGCACTCATTTTATAAAAATGCATTGGGCTGGCCTGGTGGTGCAGCGGTTAAGTTTGGATGTTCCGCTTCTTGGCGGCCCGGGGTTTGCCAGTTCGGATCCCGGGTGCGGACCTGGCACTGCTTGGCAAAAAGCCATGCTGTAGTAGGCGTCCCACATATAAAGTAGAGGAAGGTGGGCATGGATGTTAGCTCAGGGCCAGTCTTCCTCAGCAAAAGGAGGAGGATTGGCAGTAGTTAGTTCAGGGTTAATCTTCCTCAAAAAAAAAAAATACATTAAGCATTAAAATGCATTTATAAAAATGTATTAAGTGTACTTAAGATTTTTGCACATACATGTATACTTTGTGCTTCGATTAAACAATTACCAAAAAAAGTAAAACTATAAGAAAGCAAAGTAAAAAGTGATCTAAATTTTTTTAGTTTATGAACTCATAGTAGTATTGATGAAGATTTTTAGGCTGCTTAATTTTAAAATGGCTTATGATGAGGATTTTTAGGCTGCTTAGTTTTAAAACTACAGATGAGCTTCAGGCTCCAAGGAGTGGAATTTGTTTGCCCCTTTGTTGGGAAACATTTACATTTCTAAGGGAAACCTCTATCTGTGAAGATGCCTCCCTCTCTGTGCCAGGAAGAAGGGGGGGGGATGGTCTTATCTCTAGAAGCTCTTAATCAATGCCAGAGGCAAGAACTTAAGTTGGTTACTGTCTGGCAACCTCATGTAACTGACCCCCACCCCTCCCCCCCCAAATCCTCCTTTGTCTTTAGCTGAGGATAAAATTCAAGCGGTGACTTCTGCCATTTACTCAATTCAGTTTAATTCTTATCTAAAAGTTGTGGGACCGCCAAATGGCCAGGCCATAGGGGCACTGATACCATTTTAACTTTTTTACATATTCTTTGTCTTGTAAAGAGATAACTCACATACCTATGCCTTAAATTTAGCTCTAACCCTCAACTCGGGGCAGCAGCAGGAGCTCTGACTGCCCGTGGGTCCTGTCCCCATGCCAGCGGGGGCAGCAGAAGCAGCAGCAGCAGAAGCTCTGACTGCCCATGGGTCCTGTCCCCATGCTACACTATTCTCTAAATAAAAGAGCACTCCTGCCAGATCTTAAGAGTCTAAGAAATCTTTCTTTCGACTCCTCGGCTCACCGACCCCGCATCAGTATCATGTGATAGGAAGTGACCTACTTAGATAACAGAGCCAAGAGTGTAAGTATATAAAGGAGAGCTAAGTACTCTAGATTTTACAGACATAGCTAAAATTCAGTAGGTAGATCCCTTACTTAATTCTAGCTTTGCAAAAGGAACACACATGTAGTGTAGAAAATTTGGGAAAGATAGCAAAGCACAGAGAAGAAAATAAAAATTAACCATAATTTCACCCTCACAAGCACAAAATTAAAATTTCTCTGTGAATTACATGCTACTGGACTATGAGAGACTGACTGGTGAAAATGCTCCTTATTCTTTTTTTTCTTTTCTACTTCTTGACAGGCTCAGAAATTGAAAATTCTTATAAGCCAGGTGGGGGTAGCAATGCAAGGCCTACAGAAACCAGGAAGGCAGTATAACCAGTGAACAGCTGGAATGAGCCACTGCAGGTGCAATGATAAATGACAGCTGACCACTCGCCTGAAAGACAGGGACATTAGGGAGTGGTGGAGACTGTGGCAAATGGTGGAGACTGTGGCAAATTCAAGACCACGTGCCCAAAGGGCTCTTTAGCTCCAACCCATTATTCCACATTTTCAGTGTGACTGGATCACTGATATTTTTAAGATAAATTGGGCATCTGGAATTTTATGTGAATGTCCCCAATTTCTTAAATACTAGTGCTTAATTAATTTTTTAACTCTCTAGGCCAAATCAAAGATATCGGTAGGCCTTCTGTGGCTTGTGGCTGCCAATTTGCAACCCCAGTTAAAGGCAAAGAGGGTAGGGGAGGGTTCATTGAAGGTCTCAGGCAGGAAAGTAATGGGAATAGATTTGTAGGTCAGAAAATTCCTGAGGCACCTGGTGTGAGGGAGGGACTGGAGAGGGGAGAAACTGGAGGTGGTGGAAAGATAATATTCCAGGTCCTATTCACTGCCTTAACTGGGACAGTGGAGAGGGAAGCTGGAGAGGAGAGGTTAGGAGAGAAGAGGGTGCAGCCATGGGAGAAGTGATGCAGCGTGGGGCTGGGAGCCCCAAGAGGGGTGCCAATGTTGCAGTTTTGCCTAGAGTCCTAAAAACTCACTCTTCAAGTCTGAGGAGGGAAATGTCTTGTTTGATAACAGACAACTGCAGAGGAGGAACTGCTTAGTATTAGAGATACCTCCTCCCAAAATAGCAAAACTAAATAAGCCACTGATTTCAGAGCTTGAGGGCAGAGCCCCAATGGTAGCTGGGAGGAAAAGGCTTGCCAGCTGAGCAGCCTTGAGCAGAGGTCAAGGGAAGGGAAGAACAACGAAGTCAGAACCAAGTCCTATGCCCTGAAGGGACTGGGGATACTCAGTCTGAAGAAGAAAAGGTACAAGGAAAATGGGAGTTGGCTAGCTCGCTTACAAAAAGTATTTATTGAGCATCTACATGTGGTGTGGTTCCAGCTGGTGCTAGGTTTGGGGGATACAATGACAAGCAAAAGTAGGTAGAATCTATGTTGTCCCTGCCCTGAGGGAGTCTTCTGGGAAAGATCAAATGATCTCACCAATAAATGCAAAGGGGCAAAACTAAGATAAGGGTTGGGAAGGAGGCGGGCACTGTGTTCTGAGGGCGTGGCCCAGAGGGTGGGGACCAGACTTTCAGAGGAAATAATGATTCAGCTGAGAGCTAAGAGATGAGTAAGCGCTCTTGAGGTAAACAGGGGAAAGGAAAGGCTTTTAGGCATCAGGAGCAGCATGTGCAAATACCTGACTCACAGGAAGAATTGAGAAGGCCAGTGTGATGGGAGCACGCCATGGGGCGGAGGGGAGGGGGAGGTGTTGTCTTTAAAGGCTCTGTTGGTTGGATGGAGGAGGGACCAGGTTTGTTCTGTATGATTTGCAAATGCATCCATTAGGGTGTGGCAGACACATGTTTTATAAGAGGCTGATGGAAGGGTTTTGGGATTTGTCGTTTGGTTTTAGTTCATGAAAATAAAAGCTACCATTTATTCCATTTCACCACGCACCACGCCCTGTTCAAAATTGTTGTCTCGTGAATCCACACAACAGCTTCAGAAGTTCCCCTTACCACTGCTGTGTAACAAACAACCCAAAACTTAGTAGCTTAATACAACAATCATTTGGTTATTCTCTCCCTTAATTGTGTAAGGGGCTCAGCCCGGTGGGTTCTACTTGGGCCTTCTCATGCACTCACAGCCAGATGGTGGCTCAAGCTGGGGTCGTCTGGAGGCTGGAGCTGCACTGGAAGGGCTGGAAGAGCTGGGGCATCTCTTTTCATGCAGTTTCGCCTCATGACCACTTTGGGCTTCCTCTTTGCCCCAAGAGGTCTCTGAGTAGTGTCGATGGTAGAGGCCTTCCCCCAGAGCAAGCAATTCAGGAGAGACAGGCAGGAGCTGCCAGTCCTCATAAAGGCTAGCCCTGGAACTGCCACAGTGCCACTCCTGCCATATTCATTGGTCAAAGTAGCCACAAGTCAGACCGGATTCAAGGAGGTGAAAGAATAAACTCCACTTTTGATAGGGCCATGGCATGTGCATACAGGAGAGAAGGAATCAGCGATGGCCATCTTGGAGATAAGCCATCGTGGTAATTACAATTATTAGCCCCATTTTACAGATGAATGGATCAAGGTTAAGTGAGAAACTTGCCCAAGATCACAAAGCCAGCAGAAAGTGGCAGAACTAGGAAGCAGACCCAGGTCCATCTGACTCCAAAATGTCCTGCATATAACCGCTGTGGTGTTTCTTTAGCAGGGCAGGATGGAGCAATTGGAAAAGTTCTGGGTTCTTCTCCCAGTTCTGCCTCCAACTTGCTGTGTGACCCTGGGTGAGCTCCTGCCCACCTGGAACTCAGGCTCCTCGTCTACACAGTGAGAGTAGGGCAGCTCTGGGGTTCTGGGGTTCTGAGAGACTCAGAACTTTACAGAGGCTGAGGACAACATCTTTTTTTATGCCAAACGAGGCACATCATGCTTTGCTGCACTTTGCAAATAATTGGTAGTCACGAGAGTGTGTCAAATGAGAGCTTATACAAATGAATCCAAAGTCTCGTTTGGTGCCAAGTGCCAAACTGCACAGTAGATGGCAAACCCATTGAGGACAAGAATTGCATCCGACTTATTCATCGCTGTGTCAACAGTGCTTTAAAAAGTGTCTGGCCCATAGCAGTTAATCAAAACATATTTGTTGGTTACACCACCTAATATTTTTTTAAATCCCTGCCATTCAATTCTTCAAGTTTCCATTTTTCGGTTCAATTCATCCTCAAAAATACTTAGGCTCAATTTTCCTCTTCTGTCTATTCTAACTCCTGATTTTTTTTTCCCCTTATTGGTTTTTGTGAGTCAAATATTTTTCCCTAGGAACGTTCCTTTTTAATTTAAGCCACTGAAATTTAAGCTTGCCTCCAGGCCTTTTCCTCTTCAGTCTTTACTAAAACATAGGAATAAAAAGCTGTAAGGGAGATGGAGATGGATTCCTCCCACTATCACTATGTGATATTTCTCAACTTCTTTCCTCACCAGGGATCTCAGTTTCTCCATTTGTACTGTGAAAGGATTGGGCTAGCAGTGGGCATCTTTTTAGCAATGGAAGATTCGCCAAAATCTAATTTTATGGAGAAGCAGGATATAGAAAGCAGCTACATGTGGCGTTGCTCTGGTTAGGGGGCACCCAAGGCATCTCCCCACCCCTCTTGCTGTCTGTGGCTGCCTCAGGGGCCCCTCTGCTGAAGTGGGGGCTCTGCTGAGCTAGGTAGTCCTAAGGGCACTCCAATTCTGAGGCGGAACGATTCACAACCCTGCTAATCCACTGGACTGTCAGAAAGGGCCATATCAGCAACACAGGCAGAGACACCCACTCACATACACTGCGAGCGGAGCAGAGGCCCTGGAAACTGCTCTGGCAAGCCTAGGCTTTTCTCTTCTAGCTTCCTTACTTGTTCAAGTTTTTGCCCTGATTATTTTCATTTTCTGGTTTCTTCTCAAACCCTTCCTCTTCCCCTCCAAAGAGGTTCCTGAAAATTCTAACAATCTCGACTTTTAATTCTCTGCTGTCACCTGCTGCACATCCCCGCCCCTCCCCCAGCCCTGGGCTCCGTAGGCGCAGACTTGTTATTGAGAGCACTAACTTCTCCTCACGTTGCATCTCAGTTTCTTCACCACACGATGGTAGTCAAAGGAAAGGACTCTTGTGGCCATGACAGTACATTCTAGAATTCCATTGGGGCATTATTTTTTAATTAAACTGTACTTTTAATAGTACTCATAGTAAAAATTCAAACAGAACAGATGAGTAAAACATGAAAGTAAAAATATACTGTCCTGCCCTCTCCACCAGCCCCACCCCCAGTCCCTAGTCTTCTATATTAAACATGTTAACTGTTTCTGACTGTCTTTCCAAAATAACGTTTATGAAAACAGAAACAAACGCTATTTACACAAAAAGGTGATTTACATACTGTTTGGTTTCAACCCTTTTCACTTAATATCTTGTAGATCCTTATGAATCAGCACATATATCTATCTCATTCTTTTGAACTGCAGGGTAAGATTCCATTGTACAGTTATACTAATTTCTTATTCACACATCTCCCTATTGATGCATATTTGTGTTGTCAGGTAGGTGCACACACAATGGTTTATTTATACAAATAGGGACATGTTACACTAATGTACAATTAACTTTTACATTTTACTATATGTTTTGGATATTACATCACATCAGCTGGTACAGAGTTACCTCTTTAAAAAAAAAAATAGATTTTGTTTTTTAGAGCAATTTTAGGTTCACAGCAAAACTGAGAGGAAGTTACAGAGATTTCCCATTTACCCGCTGCCCCACACATGCATGGCCTCCCTCACCAGAGAGGTATATTTGTTAAAGTTGATGAACCTACATTGATATACCATCATCACCCGAAGCCCATAGCTCACACTAGGGTTCATTCTTGGGCTGTACATTATAAGGGTCTTGACAAATGTAGATTGGCATGTGTCCACCACTGCAGTGTCACCCAGAACAGTTTGTGGTATCATACAGAATGGTTTCACGGCCCTAAAAGTCCTCTGTGCTCTAACTATTCATGCCTCCCTCCTCTGTAACCCCCGCAATGCCTGGTCTTTTTACTGTTTCCATAGTTTTGCTTTTTACTGATTCCATAGTTGGAATCATCCAGTATGTAGCCTTTTCAGATTGGCTTCTTGCACTTAGTAATATGCATTTATGTTTCCTCTATATCTTTTCATGGCTTAATAGCTCATTTCTTCGTAGCACTGAATAATATTCCATTGTCTGCATGCACCACAGTTTATTTATCCATTCACCTGCTGAAGGACATCTTGGTTGCTTCCAAGTTTTGGCAGTTATGAATAAAGCTGCTATAAACATCCATGTTTGCATAATAATCCATAATATGTTAATACACTAATTTATTTAGCCGTTTTCTTTTTACAAACATTTAGATTATCATCAGTTTTTGTGTTTTTATTATCAACAATACTGCAATGAACATCCTTTACACACATCCTTTACATACCTGCATGCATATATTTCCAAGAGAAGTTCCTAGCAGTGGAATTGCTGAGTTAAAGGGTATGTGCATTTTAAATTTTAATGGGATAATAATAATGTCTGTGCATGTCTGTTTCCAACCCTGTTTTGGCAAAGTATTAAGTTTTCCTCCTGTGGTAGATAAAAAAAAGGTTTCTCCTTGTTGTTTCTGGATTTTGCATGTTGATCCAGTCATTTCCTTTCATCCCTCATTGCCCAGATGACCACTCCATATGCTCCCACAGCTTGCCACACATCTCTCTTCCTGGATGAAACTGAATTCTCCACTTGCTGAGGTCTGTCCTGTATTTTCTCACAGTAATGATCACCATCCCCAATAGGAATGCAGCCCTTCCCCAGCAATCAGCCCCACAGCAGTGCACACATTTGTGCATTTGACTTTCACCGCCAGTCGGGGGGCAGGGAGGAGAGGAGTAAAAACCTGCATTACAAATGAGGAAGCAAAGACCTGGCACCCAGCAAAGAGCCATGGGAGCAGCACCATGTCACTCCCCTTGACAAATTGGTTTCTTTCTTCATCTGCTCATTCATCTGCTTCATTGGCACAGGACTGCTGGGCACATCTCTGTGAAATAGCCTCATTTATCTCACCAGTAGCTTTTCTCTGGATTGTAGCTTTCCATCTCCCTCCACGATTTCTCTTATGCCTCAACTCCTTATTCCAGCATTCAGAGCTTTCAAAATATATAGCCCGTCTCACATCTTACTGTTCCCCTCCTCATACACCAGGTTACACAGTAGGTAAAAGGAGCAGAAGGGCTTCAAACCTAGCTCATTCTGATCAAAAGCCTAACTCTGAACTAACTTCTTTAAACTTCAGTTTTCTCATCTGTAAAATGGGAATAACTGTGTCTACCTTGTAATGTTGCACAGAAATGAGAACAAAAGAAGACAGTATGTATGTAAGGTGTTAATACCAGCTCCTGGTATATGATACACACATAATAAATAAAATAAACAAAAACTATGCCTATGGTCTTTTAGCTCCCTTAACAACCACCTATTGACTGTGATGCAATCATTCGATTCAACCTTCTCACTTTACAGATGAAGAAAGCCAGGGCAGGGGAGTCATACAGGAGGTGTGAGGGCCAGAAGAGGACTCTCCCTCTGGGCTCACGGCATGTTTCACTGCCCCACAGGGAATAGATTTAACTGGGGCATCTGGACCTTTTCTCCTTTGAGGAGACCCAGTGAGGTCTTTCCCTCTGTGCCACCCAGCAGAAAGCACTGCCCTGGGGAGAGGCCAGTCCTGTTCCCTTCCTTGAGCAGACTGAAAGCATTTCTCTTTCTTTGCCCTTCTTTCCAGCCACAGTCAGCTTTATCTCCTCCCTCTGTCTCCCCTTCAGCCCTGCTTCTTGCCCTCCTTTTCTTCATCAGATACTGCTTGAACCCCCCCACCACAAGTCGTTTCACTTCTGCTTTCCTGCAAGGCCCATAAGACATCATGCATTTCCCTTCCTTGGCTCCAGTGCTGGGCAGTTTGCACTTAGGGGTTCTCCAGCCCAAGAGGTTGCACACACGATCTCTTCCCTGTGGGAGGTCCCCCAGTGCCCTAGCTAACAGACCTTTCCATGGCATCTCTAGGCTTCCTATCAATAATTAATTTAGCACTTGCTATGCGCCAGACCACTTCTAACCACTTAGCAGATACTCACTCATTTGATCCTCATAACAACCCCATGAGGTTGACATACTATTATCAACACCCCAATTTACAGAAATTGAGACCCAGGGAGATTGAGTAACTGTTCAGGGTTTTACAGCTAAGAGTTGGAGGAGGCAGGACTTTAGACCAAGTAGAAGATCAGAACTGCTCCAGAGCTCCTCATAGCCTCAGGCTATGCCTGGCTCTCTGCCTGAAGCCAGGTACCAGCTTCGCTTCCCCCACTCCCTGACTGGTTTCTCTCGGGAGCCCTTCCTTCATCAATCACTTACACGCAAACCTTCATGTCAGCGGCAGCTGCTAGGAGATCCAATCTAAGACATCTCCTAAAAATCCTCCCCAGAGCTTACCACTGTTTGATGTATACAAAGGATTATGCTCCCCATTGGATCAATTTATTTATTCATGTAAAGGACTGCCGTTAGAGAAACAGACATAACGTCCTGAAATTGAAGCTATGTTAGAAAATCCACAACCACGATGATGATGATGATGGTGATGGTGACAATGAGAAACAGTTTTTGAAACACTGCGCTAAGTTCCTTAAACACGTTATTTCATTTAACCATCAAAAGCACCCTGAGGGGGCTGGCCTGGTGGTATAGTGGTTAAGTCCATGCACTCCATTTCGATGGCCTAGGGTTTGCCAGTTCGGATCCTGTGCTCGGATATAGCATTGCTCATCAAGCCATGCTGAGGTGGTGTCCTACCTAGAAGAAATAGAAGGACCTACACCTAGGATATACAACTATGTACTGGGGCTTTGAGGAGGAAAAAAAAAGAGGACGATTGGCAGCAGATGTTAGCTTAGGGCCAATCTTCCTCACCAAAAAAAAAAAAAAAAACGCACCTTGAGAGTATTGCTATTCAGTGAATGCATCTACTGCAATGACCACCACTCACAGACATGTCACCTCAACTCTATTTATCTCCTAATCACTACGATATTTTAACTTTCATTTTGATGTTCAAACAAAGCCTCAAATGCAACATGGCCATATGGGAATTCATCACCCCTTCTTGTCCTGAAGACACTCAGGCCACTGCTCTCCACACCCCGTTTGGCAATGGCCCCTCAACCCCTAGCCAATGCAAGTTATGCTGATGTGTTCTGTTGTCCTGTCTCTTGGTTCTCTCCCTCCCTTTTTCAAACCCAGTTTTTCATACATTCTTTCTATTCCCTCAACAGTCCAACAAGGGGTTTTATCCTCATTTTGTATAAGAACACTCTGAGGCCCAGAGGGCTTAAGCGTATTGCCTGAAGCACTCAGCTAGTTACGAGCAGACTCAGCATTGGAACCCAGATCCATCTGCCTCTGAAGCCCACACTCGGCCTATCACAGCAGTGTGTCTAGTTAGCACAAGTCTGGGCTAAAGGTTCTAATATACCTTTAGATATAATAAAAAATTATTTTAAATTCTTCGGTAACACCACATTAAATAACAGTGTACTACTTAGGGATTATTTCCTTTTTAACTTTCTTTCAATCCTTTAAAATAGATGGAGAAAGTCCCATGAGGTGCCACAATACCATTAATATCTCCCCAGCCCTGGCTAATCTTCCCTTTCAATAAAACGAAAGCAGGCCTTGGGCTCACAACTTTGGCAGGCAACAAAATCTAGCTAGAGTTTATTAACAGTGTTTGGTTTTCATGGTTCCCCTCTATTTATGGCAGACGACCCCAGTCTTCCACGTGCAGTAATGGCAGCAATACAAAATTTTCTTTAAAAATAAATGTATTTGAGTTTTAGAAGTAATTCGATGTCAAAAAAAAATACTTAGTAAAGAATAATACACCTGCTGTTCAGAAGCGCAGGGATCACGACGGCGAAGTATGGAAAAAAATAAATAACCAAGTCGTTTGGTAAGATATGGAAGATTTTGGCTTGCCAGCTCCTCAGGAGCTCTTCTGATCCAGGACTCATCTCCTCGCTGGCCCTCAGCGCGCTTCCTTCCCCACTACTGGCTTATTCAGTTTAGTACAGGAAAGCCCTCAGATGTCACCTAGCCCAACCTTGCATTTCACGGATGAAGATTGAGGCTCTAAGAAAGAAGGTGACTTCTTTAAGGTTGTATATAACATTATAGCTGTCCAGCAACCAGCACCTAGTGTTACAGCACAAAATTGGGGTTCTCTTGCCTGATACGCATAAAAAAAGCCAACTATTACGGCCTCAGCTTTTGGAAAAAGAAATGTAGTTTTATTTTGTGAGCTGGATCTGAAAGGAGTCAGGGGGCATGTGTCCTCAGATCTGTCTCCCCAATCCACAGCGTGGGGCACAATTTATGGGATGAAGGGCAGGGGAGTCTGAAGTGTGGAGCTAGGTCCTTATCTCCTATAGTCAAAAAGCTCACTCATCGAGCATCTGCACAGGCCCAGTTGATAGTTTGGTGGCCTCATCCGGCCTGAATTGGACAAGGGGTCTCAGCTCCTGCAAGACAGCTCTTAGTCACTCTGTTGACAAGACCGGGTCGGTTGAACTGGTCCTGGAGGGCCCGCAGTTACACTAGCCCTCCTGATCCGCCATCCACGCCCTCTCCTCTGCACCAAACCGCCTCCACCACACAGACACATTCATCACGACACACTGTTCATTCCCGTATCTGAAGGAGACTCCAAGCAACCCCACTCAGTCTCAGCAAGAGAATTAAGTGTCATGCCATCAAGCAGCCATTACATTGTATATAATGACTTAATTGCTCTCTTATGTCCCTAGGAAGATTATAGCCAAGTACCATCCTTGGGAGAATTGGGAAGAATAATCACTCCAATAATTTTCTGTAGAGCTTACTTCTCTTGCAAAACCCCAACTGAGAAAAGCTGCTAGAGGTTAGCCCCTTGGAATGATTGATTCTCCTCAGTCCAAGGAGTCCTTCAAATGACTAACTGAAGCCTCTCCTGCTTTAATTTAATGCCATCTCCCTTTGTTCATCTCCCTCAGACGTGGAGAATTTATTGGCATGTCTCTCACAAAGCGCTAGCATGGCAGGAAATTAAATTCATCTGCTATAATTAGCTGTTCTGAAAGCTTTGCTCGTTGCTCCACTTACTTCATAGTTGCCAAGGGGATTGCAAAGCGATTGATGACTTGTTCTAGGATCTTCCTAGGTACTGATGGTAAGTTTAGACATCAGCGAACCAAGGTATGAATAGAAGAGACCTGCCACGATGCTAAAGGAGACTGTAGACCCAAGGGAAGCAGGAGTATTTAACCTGAAGAAGAGAAGGCTCCGGAGAACTTGAAGGGATTCTTCCAAAAGCTTTCCGACAGTCTTGGGGAAGAAAGAGGAGATTTGCTTTGAGCGGCCTCAAGGGGGCAGACTTAAGATGCTTGGGTAGAAGCCGTAAACACATGGATTTCAGTTCAATAGCTGGAGAGTTGGAGAGATACACACTGAAAAAGGGAGCTGGTGAGCTTGCCTTCACTAAAGATGGCTATTTAAGAGTTTTGGTGGATGCATTGTGTAAGGAGCTGAGAAGACTGTGAGATGTTTCATTCAAAACCACTAACATCCCATCCAGGTATATAACTCAATGATAATGGTAATTTTCAGAATCATCCTTCTTTCTAAGGAACCAGTTTTTGTTCCTTTTTTTCATTTTTTTACACAGCAATTCAAATTAAAAGTAAATTACTCACTATCCATGTTCAAAGGGTCCTTTCACACATATTATCTGATAAGATAAATATGCATTCTATATATACATTTTGATCCAAAAATAAGATAATAAAAGTAACAGCTAATTTTTTTCCAAGGTAGCATGCTAAGCACTTTACGTGCAATTAATCTTATTTAGTGTTAATGTAAAGAGACGATGCTGTACAGAGATAATATTAAGGGCAGACTTTTACAAGCATCATTTAGAAAGAAATCTACAGATGTTTCTCTGCTCAGAGGATCATAAAGATGAAAAGAATCTTGTCTAAGCCAAACCAGAATAAGATTTTCCTAAGCCATCCAACTACCGGTGTGAAGGCATTCCCTGAGACCACAGAGCCCTACTTCTCTTCAAAGATCGGTTCAGCAAATAAAAATGTGGGTTTTTTCCCTGTTTGGCAGACAGGAAACAACAAATCAGTGTCTTAAGGGATTGACAAAACACATAATTAGACACTATCAATCATCATAAAAGAGCCTGCTTTTTCTTACAACAGATAAAGGTGCATTTTGTCTACTAAGACTTTTCCAGTTCCACGAAGCATGAACTCCCTAAGGCCACAAGTACAGTAAGCAGAGCTAGTCAAACTCTTCTGCTGGGAAAAGAAAGGAGAGTGGGCGGTGAAAACATGTGAGCCCAGGAGCAGACCTGGCTCCTAATTTTCTCTGCCCCCTTGGACTGGACACTTGCTTCTATCCTTTAGTTTCCTCATTTGCAAACTGGAGGGGGAGGAATAAACGAAATGATCTATTACACTCCTTCCCACTCTAGCTCTCTCTAATCCTATAATTCGAAAAGGAGGTCAAGAGAAGATTCCTGGCTTGAAGACAACATCTTAAAATTCCTACCAGCTTGGTGAAGCAGCAGAGAGAGAGAGATTGTCCATTTGGCAAGGCTGGTGAGCAGAGGTCAGGCACTTCCTCATTGACATGAGCAGTCTTCCTTTCTTTCTTTCCTTTTTTTTTTTTAAAGATTGGCATCTGAGCTAACAACTGTTGCCAATCTTCATTTTTCTTCCTCCCCAAATCCCCCCAGTACCTAGTTGTATATTTTAGTTATGGGTCCTTCTAGTTGTGGCATTTCCCTTCTTGATTTAGTGTTTTTGGGTTTATTAAAAGGTGTTTCCCAAAATACTCAAAGTTAAACTTTTAAGTGACTTATGTCTGTCTCTAAATGATCAATTAGTGTTTGTCCTAAAAGTGTGTTCGTTGTTCTTTTTTTGTTATGGGAAGGTTAAATAATATGCTTATTTATTCCATAACTTTACAAACAGGAAGGAGGTTTTAAATGGCTCAGTTCCACAATTCAGGGTAGATGTATATTTAAAGAAACGTGGTTGCATAACAGACACTGCTTCTTCCTAAAATGCATCATACCAGAGCCAATTTTGGAAAACACAAATATGGGGTAGTTATATTTTGAAAACTATGTGAACATAATAGATCCCTAATTAATATTTGTGGCTTTTTATGGGAAATATTTGTTTTGTAGGGCATCTGTGTTGCGAAAACAGTTTCTGCTAGAGAAAGAAGTTAAAGGGGGCATGTGGGTTAAATTTTGTTTCTGAGTTTTCCTTCTAAGAGTAAATGCCTAAGTTACTTCTGTCCTAGAGAATTTTGTTGTTCTGGTAGAGAAGACTAGTTAACAACGTATTCTGAACTACTGAGTAATTTATATAAAGTTCATTTATAATCCATATTTATGTGTCATTTATATGTGCCAAAGCATTTACATTTATTATTATATCATTTGATTCTCACTCAGCCTGGTGGAAATGACTTTATTCCCCCATTAGAGATGGATGAAGTTAGGCCCCATCTTTGTGATTTGCCTGAGGAAAGTGAGTCAGAAAGCTCCAAGACAGGGGGATCTGCAACCTGGGTATTCCAATTCCAGTTGCAGTTCTTCTTCCTGGTCCTGCATTCCTTTTTGTACATGATGATGCAGTACATTGAAAACACTAAAAGATGGGTTTTAGAGTCAGGCAGACCTGGGTTCACCTCCTGCCTCTGACCCTGTGCCCCGAGGCAAATTTTCTTTCTTCTGGAGCCCCGTTTGCGAATTAAGCTAAAAATAGTATCCCCCCTACCATGGGACAGTGGGAAGGATTAAATGGAATAATGCATGAAGAGCACAT
Source organism: Equus quagga (assembly GCF_021613505.1). NCBI lineage: Eukaryota > Metazoa > Chordata > Mammalia > Perissodactyla > Equidae > Equus > Equus quagga. The sequence continues at coordinate 71,089,338 of NC_060273.1, read as the reverse complement.
AGCAGAATGTTCCATAAATGTTAACCATTGTTATGTTATTATGCAATCTACAAAGTATGTTTGGCTAACATTGCATGAATTACTTTCAGTTTTTCAAAGATGCTACTAATACATGAAATCAAACCCTGAAAATTAATTTCTTTTTAATGGTCAAGTCACACACCAGATGCAAAGGATAGTATTTCATGGGCAAAGATCCTAGTTTTAAGGCTTGGTCTGACCTTTTTTTAAGGAGAAATTATCTTTTGCTTTCTGTGGTTTCAAAATGTTCTTACTGTTAACACATTCTTCATAGTCTGAGACATATGAAATTGCCATTTCTAAGTCAGAAACTGCCGAATAGCAGCAATTTCATATGGCCAGCCCAACAGATCAACAAACCACCCAGCAGATGAAAGGATTTTTCTAGTTGCAACGGGATTACTGAAGAAGTTGAGGTTGAAAGAAAAAATGTTCCATTTTCAACACATTTGCATTCCAACAGATAATGGCGTGATGCCACACTCCCAAGAATTAAAAATTGAAGTATACAACTTTCTCCTTCCCTCCCAAAACACATACATGCGCACCCCAGCTCCAAATGAAATCCAAAGGGGAAAACTGTGTGTCTCAACGCTTGCGAATCCCCAGGAGGGCACCGAAAGTGCTTGACAGCGAGCGTGCTAAGGAAATCGGCAGCTGTTGAAGTCACCTCCTGTGGTCTTGCCAAACGTTTGAAAGGGAATATGCTGTGTGTCCGTCCGTGCGTTCGTGTTCCGTGGGGGGAGGAGCGGGAGGTCTGGAGTGCCTGGGTGATGGGTTTGGAGTACCTGGATGGGGACGTCCGTGTCTGTGGCGCTCCGCATACTTCCAAAGTGAGCGTTTGTGTGTTGTTTACTTTTCTGTGTGGGAGCTTCTAGGCGTTTCTGTGCTGGTTTCTGGCGGCGTCTCTGTGTTGGACAGGGGTGACTTTGTGTTTGTCGGTTTCTGTACGCGCGCGCGCGCGCTGGTCGGTGCGCTGGACGGGTGTGTCTCAGTATTGGTGCTGTGGTTCCGTATAAGTCTGAGCATGTCTGTCGGGGTGCATGTGTGCCTGTCCGTGCCTGTCTCAGTGGGCGTTCTGGGCTCTGGTTCCGAATGTGGGGGAGATCTCTGCCCTGAGACCCCGAGCCGCATAGGCGCCCAGGGCAGACAGGTAGCAGCCACCGAAGAGCCGAAAGCTCTCGGGTTGGCTGGGAAGCAGGCCGGCTCGCGCTGCAGCTCTCGGCGCAGCCAGGGGAGCCGGAGGAGAGCCGGAGGGGAGCGGGGCCCGCCCGCCCGGGAGCCGCAGAGTAGCTGAGCCGCGCCCGGGCCCGCACCGGGAGTGGGAGGGTGAGGGGAGCGCAGGGGAGGCGGGGGGGAGCGGGCCTCGCCCCTTTGGGGCTGCCCGCGCGCCATTGGCGGAAAGTTCTCGCACGTCACGGGGAGGGCAGCTCCCGTGGAGTCCAGTGCACATAACGGGCAGCGCGCACTCCTAGGCGGCTTCTCCAGAGCGCAGGCTGGGAGCGACCGGCCCCGCGAGCCCGGAGCACCCACCCGCGGAGTGCGGCACGCGCCCCCAGCACACGCACCCCACGGCCGCTGAATGAGGCTTCCAGGCGTCCGCTCGCGGCCCGCAGCGCCCCGCCCGAGGTCCGCCCGCTGAGGCGCGGCCGGTGCGCCGGCAGCCAGTGCACTCACCTGCCAGCCCGCGCGCCATGGGGCAACCCGGGAACGGCAGCGTCTTCTTGCTGACGCCCAACGGAAGCCACGCGCCAGACCAAGATGTCACGCAGGAACGGGACGAGGCGTGGGTGGTGGGCATGGCCATTGTCATGTCGCTCATCGTCCTAGCCATCGTGTTTGGAAACGTGCTGGTCATCACAGCCATCGCCAAGTTTGAGCGTCTGCAGACGGTCACCAACTACTTCATCACTTCCCTGGCCTGTGCTGACCTGGTCATGGGCCTGGCGGTGGTGCCCTTTGGGGCCAGCCACATCCTCATGAAAATGTGGACTTTCGGCAACTTCTGGTGTGAATTTTGGACTTCCATTGACGTCTTGTGCGTCACGGCCAGCATTGAGACCCTGTGCGTGATCGCAGTGGATCGCTACTTTGCCATCACGTCGCCTTTCAAGTACCAGAGCCTGCTGACCAAGAATAAGGCCCGAGTGGTCATTTTGATGGTGTGGATCGTGTCAGGTCTTACCTCCTTCTTACCCATCCAGATGCACTGGTACCGGGCCACCCACGAGGAAGCCATCAACTGCTATGCCAAGGAGACTTGCTGTGACTTCTTCACGAACCAAGCCTATGCCATTGCCTCCTCCATCGTGTCCTTCTACTTGCCCCTCGTGGTCATGGTCTTTGTCTACTCCAGGGTCTTCCAGGTGGCCAAAAAACAGCTCCAGAAGATCGACAAATCTGAGGGCCGCTTCCATGCCCAAAACCTCAGCCAACTGGAGCAGGATGGGCGGAGCGGATTTCGAAGGACCTCCAAGTTCTGCTTGAAGGAACACAAAGCCCTTAAAACTTTAGGCATCATCATGGGCATTTTCACCCTGTGCTGGCTGCCCTTCTTCATTGTCAACATTGTGCACGTGATCCAGGATAACCTCATCCCTAAGGAAGTTTACATCCTCCTCAACTGGCTGGGCTATGTCAACTCTGCCTTCAATCCCCTTATCTACTGCCGGAGCCCGGATTTCAGGATTGCCTTCCAGGAACTTCTGTGCCTGCGCAGGTCTTCTTTGAAGGCCTATGGAAATGGCTACTCCAACAACAGCGACGGCAGAAGTGATTGCACGGGGGAACAGAGTGGAAATCAACTGGGTAAGGAGAGAGACAGAGAACTGCTGTGTGAGGACCCCCCAGGCACAGAAGACTTTGTGAACTGTCAAGGTACTGTGCCTAGTGATAGCGTTGATTCACAAGGGAGGAAGTGTAGTACAAATGACTCAGTGCTGTAATGCGGTTTTTCTACTTTTTAAGACCCCCCCCCAACAAAACACTAAACAGACTATTTAACTTGAGTGTAATAAATTTAGAATAAAGTTGTATAGAGATGCGCAGGAGGAAGGACTTCCTTCTGCCTTTTTTTTTATTATTATTTTTTTAAGCCGTAAAAAAGAGAAAACATATTGGAGTGATTATTTGTTTCTTGTACAGTTCAGGTCCTTTTTGCATGGCACTTGTAAGTTTATGTCTGAAGGGCTTCGGTCCCAGAGGACCTGGGACTGCCATGTTTTGATGACTTTTCCGTGTATCTACCTCATTGGCCAAGTATTAGGGGTAATATATTGCTGCTGGTAATTTGTCTCTGAAGGAGTCTTTCCTTCCTGCACCCTTGGACTGGAGGATCTTGAGTATCTCGGACCTTGCAGCTGTGAATACGGACTCTCCCCGCTCCTCTGATTTGCTCAAACAGGGTGTCGTAGGCAGGAGTTGGAGGGGCAGCTTCACTTGTTTTCCTGAGCAAAGTCTAAAGTTTACAGTAAATAAATTGTTTGACCATGACTTCATTGCACCTGTTTCTCCAAAACCCCTTGACTGGAGTATGGTTGCCTCCCCCACTGGAAACCGCAGGTAACTATTTGTGATAACTGCCCAGTGACTTAATGTGGAATGACAGGCACTGATTGCTGAACCCTTTCATTTGTCTTTGAATCTGCAAACCTGTCTCTCTCCTAACACTAGCGCCCCAAATCAGTTCCGCCTGCCCCCAGCGGAGCTCATCTCACTCATCCTATGGTTGTTGTTCTGTGTTGTGACATCAGAAACACTGACTCATAGAAATGGAGTTATGGGCATCTGTCTTGTCCCTCCATGAGCCCCACCACCCACCTTCTAGTTCTGCTTGTTGAATAAGCTGCTTATATGTATGTCTTTGCCGTGTCTTAGAGTGGAGATCTTTGTATTACCTCAGGGTTTGGCATTTTAAGGATAAGGAAGAAGTTCTTGTGGAAAACCTGCTCAAACAGAGCCCCGTAATTCCAAGGGAGAGTCAAAGGACATTGGTCATAGGGCGAAAAGCTGGAAAACAGTTAGCTGAGGGATACCTCATAACCTAGAAACAGGATTTTAAGCCCTCCTCCTTCTTTAATTCTGTCCATTTTTTCTCTCTCCCTTTGACTCTCCTCACTTCGGTATAAACCAAGATTTCTTACCCTAGGCACTATTGACGTTTGGACCAGGTGATTCTCTGTGATGGGGGCTGTGTCCCGTGCATTGTCAGATGTTAAGCAGCATCCCTGGTCTCTGCCTGTTAGGTGCCAGTAGTACCCCCTGAGTTGCAGCAACCAAGAATGTCTCCAGACATTGCCAAATACGCGTTGAGGGCTGAAATTGCTGCTGGCTGAGAACCACAGATAGAAACTTCAAAAACTGAAGCAGATTTTTAGATCTGTCTCATGTGACCTCTTTATTTTGCAGAGCCCCAGAGAGGCATTTTTCATGGTTCACCCAGTTAGTGACAGACCCTGGGCCACTGCTCTACCCGCTCCCTCGTGCTGCCTCCCAAACTCACCTGCCGGCTGCCCAGATACTGACCATGAGACTGAATTGTTTGGGAACATTTATCAGTGGAGGCGAGGCCTGTGAGTCGTTACTGCCTGTTTGTGGAGAAATTACAATACTGTTAAGAGGCACATGAGGGAAAATCACAAAAGTAAACACATTTCTTCTCCCACCCCCTTTCTATTTTTGCCCGTGTGTCTGAGCCAGAGCTTGGCCCAGGTTTGACCGAGTGGACCGTCCTCCTTGGCAACGCCATCCTGGCGAGGATCGGCCTGCAGGGTTCGTTGCCATTTCACTTGCTCATGAAGCTGACTGCACTTCTCTCTTCCCTTCTGTCCCAGCCAATGTCCCCAACCAGGCAAGCACTGGCCTCCCCCACTTCCTGTCAGCTCAGTGATGGGTGTCTGGGTGAGCACTGAGCTCTCGGGGGAAAGTTAGGAGCCTGTTTTTGGAACGTGCTGTGGCGAATTGGAGAGTGTGTGCCATTCAGCACTTGTCCTTTTTCTCCAAGGGCTTTCATACCTATTATCACATTCTCCTTCTCTTGCTCTGGGCCCCACTCCCAGAGTGGCATGCGGCTTCTCCAGCTAATCTTCACACTCCTAATAGCCTCATGGGATCTCGGACTTGGAAAAGCCCGTAGAAAGTATTTGACATCTGAAGAGACCAAACGCCTGCAAGGGGGAATGACCTGCTCAAGGTAAGAAGCCGAGGATGTCAGAGACCGAGCTACAGCCAGGGGACCTGGCGGTCGTTCCAGGAACTGGTGTATTCTCTCCAGCACAGCGTCATTGAACTCTGCCCTCACCCTAAATTGTGGAAGCTTTTCCTTGGGGCTGTCACATGGTTTTATTGCTTTTGGTCCTTAAAACCAAATTCAGGCAGTAAACAAATAATCTTCAATAGGGACAAGAGAAAGAGTTGTTCTTTTAGAGTCTGCTAGGAAATCCTCAGCATTTAGCAAAGGTAGGAGATTCCTTAACTCTTTATGACCTGCCAGGAATTTCAAGCCACTCCAGGTAGAAATGACAAAAAAAAAGTTGGAAACTTTCCTGTCATCATTTGTAAGTCCCTTGAACAATAGGTATTATTAATAAAATAAATGCTGTCTATATGCTGTTTTCATTAGAGGCGCATCTAACATAATTTCAGTTAAAATTCAGCTATGAATGTTAATTCAGATTCCCAGCTAGAGAGGAATTTAGCCATATTCCTGTCCCTTTAGGAATACTTTCAATACAACAACTTTGATCAGTTTTGAGGGTCTTGAGAAGCAAGAGCGTTTTAGGCATGTCTCAATCCCCTGCCCTCCATCTCTTTTCGTTTTGCTTTGTTTCTTTTGGGGGTAGGCATTTGTCAGTGTTCCTCTGTCCCTCTGTTTGCTGACAGGTTGGTTACATAAGGTTTGTGTTGGGTTCATCGTCATAAAGTTTTCTTTGCCTGGACAGCAAGTTCTGAGTCTGTCAAATGAGACTCTTGTCCTGAGATGAAAGCTGACAGGTGTGCAAAGCGGCAGGACAGGGTGGGTCTCCGTGCTGAGAGCGTTATTGGGGGAGGGAATCTGGGGAGAAGGGAGCTTAGAAATGGGAACTGTCATTACAGGATGCTTAGAATGTTTCTGATGAACCTACTGCCCAAAGAAGCCTAGACAAGGGTCCAGTGCCGTGGCCGAGTGGTTAAGTTTGCGCGCTCCGCTTCGGCACCCCAGGGTTTTGCCAGTTCAGATCCTGCGTGCAGACCTAGCACCGCTCAGCAAGCCATGCTGAGGCGGCATCCTACATAGCAGAACTGGAGGGACCTACAACTAGAATATACAACTATGTACTGGGGGGCTCTTGGGAGAAAAAAAAAGAGAAAGATTGGCAACAGATCTTAGCTCAGGGCCAATCTTGAACAAAATAAAAAAAGAAGCCTAAACAAGAATCAGTTGGGGAGGCATATTTATGGAGCACCCACTATGTGCAGCATGAGAAAAGTATAGGCTTCAGTCTCTGCCTTCTGTGGCATAATATTAATAATACTAAACAGATCCCTTTTATGGAATCTAACTAAATTTTAGGGACTGTGCTAGGCACCTTTCAGACATTATGTCATCTTGACAGCCTTATGATGGAAGTGGCATAATTGTCCTCATCTAATAAATGAGAAAACTGAGGCTCAGAAGGGTTAAGTAACTTTCCAAAGCCACACAAGCAGCTAGTTGCAGAGTCAGGACTGGAACCTGGGTCCCTGTGAGTCCAGCGCCCATGGAGCCCAGCACACATGCAAACCAGGAAGCAGCACGAGACAGCTTATAATTTGTGCCAGAACAAGTGTAAGAACTGGAAATGCAATACCTTGTTGAGAGAAGAGGGAGACTGCTGTGGGTGGCGGCCAGGAGGAATGTTCCCTTCGAAGCATGTGACCGCGGGGTTGCTGGGGACTGGGGCAGGAAACCAATCATTGAAGGGCCTGGTCTGATTCTCTGAGTCTTTGCTTTGTCTTTTCATCAGAGCATCAGGCCAAACTGAAAAGAGGATCTGAAACTTTAAAACAAGCACAGTGCCGAGCAGAAACACAGCCCACCTCACGTTCTGGCAAATTCATTTTTGGTTCCGAAGTTGGAAAGGTATCCTAAATTGAGCAGTTAGCTGGACCTTATGGAAAATTCGGCAGGCCTGGGAGGCCCTAGGAGTGTGCTGTCCGTTTTGAGCTAGTATTCTGGGGTAAGAGAGGTGATCTTCTGACAACGGAGAGCAAGGGGTCGTTCATGCACTTTCAAGAGACTTCATTGGCAGGATAACGTCCAGTAAATTCAGCCCTGCACTAATCCCTACTTCACTTTCAGTGCAAATATAACTTGAAGGAGGAATTTTTGAAATACCTAAGAGGGTAAACTTCCCAAGCACTTTCAAGAGCTTGAGAAATACTGGTGTCTTATGAATAATAGGAGGCAGGGTGAGGTGAAAAGGGACCTGGACGGGGACTCATGCAGCCAGGTTTCAGGGCTCACCTTGGCTTCTCTCCTCTCTCTCTCTCACGTTGGGTAAGGCATTTTCCTCAGTGCATCTGTTTGCTCATCTGTGAAATAATGAGGCTGCTGCATGTGGTCTCTAAGCTCCGCTCAGCCCTGAATTTATAGTCATTAATTTAGAGGCTAATTAGAGACAGCAGTTTGTGTTTCTAATTAGAGTTGATGACATTTGTCATATAAAGAATGGTTGAGTATCCTGGGGGTGGTTAGCTTGCAGAAGAGAATGCTATGATGGAAGACTATTTGGTGCATGATAAGTGCTTTCAAATATCTCAGGACCAACCATCTGGGAAAAAGGATCATATCAGTTCTGGATGAGTATCGGAAGGCAAGCAGCACCTTACAGGAAGGTAGATTCCAGCTCAGGTGAAGGAAGACTTTTCTGAGTGAAATAGGTTATCTATCGGAAGAGTGAGCCTCCTGTCATTGGAAGCATTCAAGAGAAGCCCAAATAAAGCTCTGTGAGGGGGAAGCACAAGGGGGTCCTGCACTGAGCAGAAGCTGGACTAAGCTCCTTCCAAATCTGTGATTCTGTGTCTCTGAAAACAATAGACGTGAATGTTCTTAAAATGTATACAGCCCGTTCCCTCCTTCCAGCTGGCCTTCTCCCCAAATCCTCTGGATTTCAGAGGTTTCACTGCATTCCTAAATGGGAAACCTCGGGGGGATATCAGGATCTCAACAGTCCTTGGCCGTGGGGGGAAATCCAGAAATAGAGCAATAAGGTTAAGCAGTTTTCCAAATTACTAGACCTTTTCATCAGCTGCTCTTCCCATGCCTTTTGCAAATGACCTACTAACTCCCAGAGAGAGAATAGTGAGAGCCGCAGAGTCCTCTCTGCAAAGGCTATCACATCCTTCTCCACCCTCGGAATCATTGCACTTCCTGTGGTCTTTCCGTCACCCTCACAGAACGGAAAGGAAGGGAGGCAGGTCCCTGGCCAGCACAGAGCACTTCAAAGCCCTCTGGCCCAAGAGCCTGGAGACCTGGGCTCCATCGTCGCCCAGCCCCTAACGGGCTGGCAACCTCTAGCAGGTCCCTTCCCTTCTCTAGATCTGTTTCATCATCTCTTCTGAGACAGAGTTTGGTTGACATGAGTCCTCTGTTTCCTTCTTTCCCCACAGTTCTGGCAGATTTCAGGAAGTCTTCAGTGCTGCACATCTGGCTGCGTTGCTTTTTTTTTTTTAAAGCACATTCTGTTTCTTGTTAAAAAGCTAGTAGAACTCATTGTAGAACATTTAAAAATGGATGAAAGCACGAAATGAGATAAATCACATGTAACCTTACCGCCTAGAGATAGCCATCGTTCGGTGTGATGTATATGCTTTGTCCTAAGTGTGGCTATACAAATGGGTGCAAAGATATTTTTAAATAAAAATAGAATTAGATGATTCATATAATTTGGGGCCCACCGATAAAAATTTGGGACCCACTGATAATACTTTTACAAATGCCTCCTTGAATGTATTTTGTGTATAAAATGATCCAGATGTCATAATTCCTGCTGGTCTACTGGCCTGACAATATCCAGGGTTAAGCATTTTCCAGGGGTACAAACGAATCATCCGTCCCAGAACATCTGGATTGGGAGAGCTGAGCTGGGGCCCCAGAGTCTGCACTGGAGCGAGTTCCCCCAGGTTTTACCAACACAGGTGGCCCAGAGACCACATTTTGAGGGATGAGGTCACAGAGATAAATTTGTAAATTTAAACAGAATGCTCCTCCCCTTGCTAATGGATGAAAACGAGTCTCCCTACTCGTCTCTTTGAAGGCATGCCTTCTGCACCTGGGCCCTAAGCTGCTTTCAGAGCATGGGAAACTAACCACTGAAATCCCAGGGCAGGGTTCTTTCTGCATTGTTAAATGCCTCTGACCCAGCCTGTGGACTTGTGTTAACATCAGTCTGTTCAAGTAACGTGGTGACCAATACCTACCGTTTGAAAAGTGCAACAGCAGGCTTCTGTTCCATGGAGCATCTCTTGTGATAATAATGGCTGAGAGCTACAGAGGGCTTACTATGAACCAGGCATCGTGCTTTGCAGTTTTCATGCATGAGCGCTTCAGAGCTCACAGCAACCCTATAACCTAGGTACTATTATGCTTGTCCTCATTTTATAAATAAGGAAACTGAGACTCGAAAGGGTTAACTAAGTTGCTGAAGATTACACAACCCACTGGAGGAAAACCCAGGTATTCTGTTCCCCTGTGCTTCTCCACTAGCGTAGGCGATCTTTCCCTCTGGTGGGGGTCAAGTAAGAGAGAGGAGGGAGAAGACGATGAGAGGAAATTTTTAATGGTGCATTTTGTTTTATTTTCCAATGATTCTGTGCAGAGAGGCCTGGCTAATTTCTGAGCCTTGGAGCTAAGAGGCAAGCCCATGCCACTAAGTAGGTTGTGGCTAAGTATAAACTAGGAAGCCAGATTGTGCTGAGAGCTGGCAGCACACTGTCTGTCCCCATTATTCAGGCCTGGTTTGAGTGAGCGTCCCCTGCCAGGCTCCCAGGAGGCAGAGGGAGGCGCCTGGTAACAGCACAGTGGTTTGTGCTGAGTCAAATCATTACTTTCAGGTCAAGAAGCCCTTGACATCTGGAAATGGGGTGCTCTTCCCATTTCTCTGCCGGCATCTGTGTAAGGACCTGAGGTTTCATGTGAGAGAGTATCAGGGTGGGACGGGTGCTGAGTGAGGCCACGACCTCCTTAGTGTACTGAGAAACCCCAGGCTCTAACAAGAGGCGGGGTCAGCAGCGAGGTTGTACAGGGGCCAGAGAGGACCATCTCTCCCGGCTTATTTAATTATTATTTTTCCAGTGCTGTGAGGGGAAGACTGGCTTTTCTGAATGTGTTTGTTTCTCCAGGAAGAGAAAACAGTTTTTAAAATCACAACAGCAACACCCATGACAAAGCAAAATGGGCACCCTGGGGAACTCACTTCTGTTTTCTCTTCAAGCGCACCATATGGGCCTTGCGGCCTATGGCCTAGTGCCCAAAAGCCACAGCTGCCTGGGTCTGGGAGTTTCCCTCCTTATCCCAGTTCTGTCTCTATTCCACTCCCTAGTGCTTCTCTTTATAAAAATCTAGGAGATGTGTCTAAATACTGCAGACAGCCTTGGGAGCCTGTTGATGGGTTTTTATTGCTCTGTTTGAGAGACACTCACAGTTCTCCTGTATGTACGACAACGATAACCCTGCTCTGTTCACAGACGTTCCGACTTCCTCTCCTGTTTCGGTTCCCACTGTGTCGCTCTATAAATCCGAATGCTCTCCTTGTGTCCTCAACCCAAGAGAACTGAGGGTCAACCCCAAGGGCCTCAGGTGGCCAAGCTCAGAAATATCTTTCTGCAGGATTGTGGAAAGGTTAGTGTTTTAGGTATGAGTTTCTTGGCATTATTTTATTTTACATCAGTGGGTCCGAAACCTTACCGAGCCCAAAAATGATTTGGGGGAACTTCTGAGAAAGGGCACATTCCTGGACCCCTATACCTGGGATTCTGATCTAACAGGGCCGTGGTTGGGGGCCAACAATCTGCATTTTGCCGCAGGTTCCCCCAGAGGACTGTGATGCAGATGCTCCGAGGGTCGCCATCCGAGAACCTAGAGCTTGCACTGCCTTCCCCTCCCCACCCGTCCCGCTCAAGAGCACAAGATGTGGGCATATGAGAAATGAGCCCATCCAGCTGCATGCGTTCACAGAAATAGTCATCTGCTGAGTAAGCGGAATCTTAATTTCCGTGTGTTATCAAATAAAACAATGTAGATGAAATAATTAATTTATAGATGATACAACATTACTGGAAGAGAGGAAGGGGATAAGAAAGTGCCTTGAGCAATTAGGCACTTAATTTAAAATGCATTTTATGATAACATGGCATCTACACAGTTATACACCCCAACAGCGTCATTGTCACCTAGTCCCAGACTCTCTGCAGTTGGATAGGGAGGTAGCAGCACAGGAAGAAAAAGAGACTTTGCTACCCTGATAGACTCCTAGTCCAGTGCTCCTTCCTCCCTGACATCCTGCCTTGGTTAATTCAAATCATACTAAGGTTTATATGAATCAATTTACCTGATGGACAAAAACCCTCCTACTTAGAAATCTGAAGGGGGACCCGCCCAGCCACAGAGAAGAGTGTGACTCATACACATACATACACCTCTGCAGATACACACAGCCACATAAACACACACCACACACACACACACACACACACACACAGACTTTTACATTGATGCCCACATCCATGTTGACAAAAATAAACACACTTGCATTTTCGCATAGATAGAGGGACACATCCAGGTTCTTTTGTGTATACTCGCGTATGAATCTGTGCACACATAAAGGACACAGACATACTCCCTCCTAAACATTCTCCCTTAGATAAATACATATGTAGGGATTCCTAAGCACACTTTTGTGTGCTCCAAATGAGCAAACATGCCATGTCACGTAAGTGTGGTCCCACTGATAACTGAATACACGCAGGTGCGTGTGCTGACCCCTCTTCCTAGATAAGTATATATACCTTCGATTCTATACACATCTTTGGAGTTCTTATTATGTGCCAGGTACTGACGATCAGCAGGTGAACAAAAGCAGTTTATCTTTGCCCTTATTGAGTTTGTATGTAATGAGAGAAATAAGTTTTTATTATTTTTTTTAAAGATTTTGTTTTTTCCTTTTTCTCCCCAAAGCCCCCCAGTACATAGTTGTATATTCTTCGTTGTGGGTCCTTCTAGTTGTGGCATGTGGGATGCTGCCTCAGCGTGGTTTGATGAGCAGTGCCATGTCCACGCCCAGGATTCGAACCAACGAAACACTGGGCCGCCTGCAGCGGAGCTCACGAACTTAGCCACGGGGCCACTCAGCCACGGGGCCAGCCCCAGAAATAAGTTTTTAAAAACGCACAAAAATTGTAACTGTGGTAGTTGCTATGAAGGAGATTCAGGATGTTTTGAGGGAATCTGACCAATTCTGAGAGGTCTGTAAAGGTTCTCCCAAAGAAATGAGGTTCCAGTTGAGAGCTGAAGGATGGCTAGATAATACCTTGATAAAGAAAGGGGAGAAGAGCATGCCACTCAGGGAGAAAAGCATGCGCAAATGTCCTGTGGTGAAAGGAAATCAAATGCATAAGAAGCGCTGAGCAAAGGTCAGTGTAGCTGGTGTGCGGAGAAGGAGAGCAGGTGCAGGATGAGCCCACAAGGAACAGGAGGGGGCCACACATGATGGGCCTTTTAAGCTGCATTAAAGGTTTGAGTCTTTATCCTAAAAGCATTTAGAAGCCATTGATATGTTTACAACAGAGATCAGATTTGTAGGTTGAGAGACTATCTCTGAAGATATACCTACTCATACAAAAGCATTCTCTCATAGATAAGTACACACACGGGTTGAAATGCACACTGTGTGTTTTCTCAGGAATGCATATTTACATATAAGTATTCACTTGCAAACACTGCCACTCTGAACACAATGCTCTGTATGTATTTGCATGGTGTGTATAAACTCAGTGGGCATTGGGAGACATGGAAACACCCTCCTCCCTGGGTACCATCAGGCCTAAGCCAGTCCTTGGGCGAGGACTAGGGAAGTGGTGTACCAGCCCCGACCCGAACCCTCTCACTTTGGAGCCCTGGGCTTTGCGGCTTGGCCCCCTTCCTGTGCCTCCAGGTCTGCTCCCCCTCCTCGTGGCTCAGCGCACACAGCAGCAAGGTGGGGTTTCTTCCAGAATGCAGTCATTGACTATTCTTGGCCAGGGCAAGGAGGGGAGGATGGGCAGGCCGGGTTGCATAAAGATTGCCTTGTGCCCTCCCCGAGTTGGAAGCAGAGCCTCTGCCCAGCTCCAAGCCTGGAGTACTCTTTGCATGGAGTTGGCAATAAAGAGAAATAAATGTAACGATGGGAAATCTGAAATCTGCAGGTCCTGGTGGGGACCATGGTGGGGCTCGAAGTAGTGCATTCCATAAGTAACCACTGTGTGAAATGTGACACAGGAGGAAGAAATAGACAAAGCCCAGCTGGAAAGCCTTTTCAAGGTGAGATGTGTGACTGTGTCCCTTCCAGCCTTGGCACAGTACAAACATGTACACACATATTTACAAATCAATGAATTTTCCTCCAGTGGGTGTAGCATCTCCCAGCAGAGGAAGTAGCAAGTAATTTATCAGCCACAACACCCTGCATTATTTTCCCTCCAATGGACTAGAACTACACTTATGTACATTTTGCTCCTGTTGACCAGCAAAGCCAGCAAGGGCCTTGACCGGAGCCAGTGACAGACTCCAGGGAGATCAATAGAAACATTCATGCAGATTTAAAGGCTCACCTAGAGGCTTACATGCTAGAACCATAAAGATGTTCCCAAATGGGGGCTGGCCCTGTGGCATGGTAATTAAACCAGTGTGCTCTGCTTTGGCAGCCCCAGGTTCACAGGTTTGGATCCCAGGCATGGACCCACACCGCTCGTCAGCCATGCTGTGGCAGCATCCCATGTACAAAATAGAGGAAGATTGGCACAGATGTTAGTTCAGGGCAAATCTTCCTCAAGCAAAAAGAGAGGAAGAATGGCAACAGATGTTAGCACAGAGCGAATCTTCCTCACCAAAAAAAAAGATGTTCCCAAGTGATCTTTTTATATTCTGAAGACTCCTACCTACTGAGATTTTATGTTTTCAAACATGTGCGTGAAAGTTGTTTTCTTCCATAACTAAAAGGATTTCTATATGGTGTAATTTGAGGCTCTTTTGCTTCAGGTTGTATAAGGAACATCCTTCTTTTCTGCCAGGTGGGGGCTCTTTTATGCTCTCCTGGAATAAGCTACCAGGTGCATCAAGTCATGAAGACCATAGTATTGTGCTCCAGGGGATACTGTGTCGTAAGATTCGCTCATCTTGATCCAGCACTTGGCAGTTTACAAAGGGCTTTCATATCTACCATCCTATCTAATCCTCATAACCCTGACGTCAGCATGGTTGTTCCCATTTCACAGATAAAAACACTGAGGTTAAAAGGCTTGCCTCAGGGCATGGGGCTAACACATGGCAGGGGTGGGAATTGAACTTAGATCTTCATACTCATACTCAGGAAACAACACAAGTTTTGCTACACTCTGCTACCCTCCTAGGACCCGGGGCTCTTCTCACTGTACTTCTCTGCTTTCTGCTGCATTTTCTCTTATAAATTCAGGGTTAAAACTCCCCAGCATGGAAGCCACGGCTGCCAACCTGTAGATAAGCAATTGCTGGCTCCAAGGACAGTCCCCAGGCTGCTGTCAATATTGACAAGCCCCAAGCTTGGGTGAGCTTGTGCTGGGAGCAGGCAGCACCCAGCTCCATCACCTGTGGCTCACAGCGGAAGCTCCAAGCCTCTTGGGTTCCTTGGGCCAGTCACCAGATGCACTTTCACCAAGTCAGAGTTATGGGATCATGTATCCTGCTCCCAGGCCTGCCCTGCTGGAGGCTCAGCACTCTACTGAGGCTCTCCTTGTTCACTTTGCCTCATTCCTCTTGGATCAGGATGTTTCTGTGGGAAAACCCAGCGTGATTTGCCCCAATCTCACACCCATTGGGCACAGCCCGGCCTGCTTTTAAGGGCCAAGTTCCACACCTCACTAAAAATTGCAGGCTCCAGGGAGCGTTTCAACTTCTTTTAGATGGCTTGTGTTTGGTTGAAATGTTTTATTTTAGTCATAGCAATTAGATGTTCTTGTTTTGCACACACGTTTTCCTTCAGCACAGGTGAACAGAATTTAATGGGTCTGGGAAAGCTTGGGGCGGATGACAAATCCCAACCATGAGGAAAGCTCCCTTTGGCAATCTCTTCTGCTTGGATTGTCAGCTTCTCTGGTTTACATAGCTTTTCGTTCATTCATTCGCTCAAAAGATGTTTGCATACTTCCATATGCCAGAACTCGTGTTAACTACCAAGGATACAACCATGACCAAGATAGACACAGTTGGTCCCTGTTTTTGTTTCTTGTGGTCTAATGAAGAAGACAGACAATGAAAGAGGAATTATAAGTGGTATTTGGATTGAGTTACCTAATACTAACACCAGAGAAACTTAAATATACTTATGAACAGCAGTGAGGAATGGGAAATTGGCTTCTGGACTTTGCCAGTAGATTCAGAAGGATGTCTGGTATCTGTCAACCTCAGACTGGCCTCTGACCATTCACAAAAATATTACTGTCTTCCTCTTAACAACATCTCGGAGAAAAGCAGAGTTGATGGTGGCTTTCAAGGTTATATCAATGGCTTCAGTCCTGGTCCACCTCTGGAATACTGTGCCAAGTTCTGAGGACCACATTTTTCAGGGGAGGAGGATTACAGATTTAGCAAATAAAAATACGGAACATCCAGCTAAATCTGAATTTCAGATAAGCAACAAATTCTTTCTTCGTGTAAGTATGTCCCAAATATGGCGTGGAACATACTTACACCAAAATAAAATTATTCATGTTTATCTGAAATTCAAATTTAACTGAGCATCCTCTATCTTAATCTGACAGCCCTGCTAGAGAACAAGAATGAGGATAGTGAGAAAACCCAACACTTTGTCTCAAAATGCATAGTTGAAGGAGCCAGGCTTTTTTGTTTGGAGGCAATGATAGTAAGAACCTAGCTTTGTGTAGGGAAGCATTTTCCAAACAGTATTGCTAATAGTGTATATGGAAAATACTTAAAGGTACACTGGGGAAATAAAAGGTTTTGAGGTCAAAAGTTTGGGAAACTTTGCATGCCCAGTATTTCCATTTTGGAGTTCACACTGAACAGCTGTGTAGTACAAATTCTTAGCAGTCTTGCAGGAAACATACCTGGTTGACCTGGTTTAACCTAGCGTGTCCACAGAATGCTATTTATGGACTTTTGTCTGTTTGTTTGGTATGTTTGTTTTGTAGAGGACACCTATTAACATCGTGCAAACTTAACTTCTCTGCTCAGCACACTCGTGAGAACACGGGCATGAAAAATGAAAGTTGTCTTCGAATATTCAGAGTGGTACTGTGCGGAGAGGAAGCAGATTTAGTCTTTGTAAACCAAAAGGAAGATCTGGACCCAGTGCATGTGCTCATGTAAAAAACAGATTTTTGGCCCAGTGTGAAGACTAGAACTTTCTAATAATCATAATAGTCTAAAAGAGAATGAGCTGCCTGTTCCTAGAGACATTAAAGCAGAAACGAGATGCCATCAGGGACACTAGAGGAAATGCTTGTTCTGTGTAGGAAATTCTCCTGGTCTGCTATGAAAGATGTATTCACATAAAACACAGACGGGGCCTCCACCAGCAAACTTTCTTTAAAACTACATCCCTTGTTCCTTACCCTTTCTGCCATCTGAGATTCACTCCTATTCTTGGATTCACTTTTGCTGTGCTCCCTTTACATCTATGGGCCAAACCCATCAAGGAGATTAGTTCTCACAAGTGGATGACCTTTGCTTTGATCTGCCTCTTCCTAGCCTAGCCCGGGTACCTTGGGTCTGGGGTGTCAGGAGCCTCTGTGAGGGGCTCATAAAGATGTAGTGCAGAGCTCACCACTGAGCTTAGCAGCCCAGAAGAGGATGGGGTCCAGAGCAACCCAGCCCCACACTCCTCTAGGACTGTGCGACGCCACCTGCAGTGTCCATGGTGCAGGATAGACCGCCACGTATCTGAGGCACTCAGCATCATAGAAGCCAACAAAGGATCCAGTCCCAACTCTGCTCCTTCCTTTGACCCGCAAAAAATTACGTAGCCTCTCCAGGCTGTACTTCCCTCTGTGAAAAAAACAGGAACAATGATATCTGCAACATAGTATTAGAAAAATTAAAAGAGAGTTAGAGGACATAAAAGACCCGGCAGAGTCTCCCCTGGTACATAGTGGACGTTCAGTAAATGTTTATTCAAGGTATGCCTGTGATTGTTATCATCATGGCAAAAACTTCCAGAGAAGTTGAAAGACTTCTTTAGAAATTCACTAACCAGTGTGCCAAGATTTCAGGCCCCAGCCAGAGTCATAAGCTGGACATTGTCTAGATCTTTAACATCTTCCTTTCGAGAATCCATGCTTGAGAACAGAAAGCAGTGCACGCGTATTAAAGATCAGTGCCAGTGCTAGAAGGAGCACTGGTCCCGGGGGCAGGTTGCCCCGATTCCAGGTTTAAGTGATTCTGCAACCGCATCCATTCTGGACTCCAGTCTGTGAAATAAGAGTTGGGCTAGGATTGTTACTAGGTTCCGTGAGCTGTGCCTTTGAATTTAGGGTGGTGAATGCAAATGTTTCAGTAATGCTATTGGTCCACAGTACATAATGAAGGAAAGACGTCACCCAACTAAAGTAATGTGTGTGTGTGTGGGTGGGTGTGTGTACGTGGCAACACACAATATACACAAGGTGCTTTGAAATCACTCTAATTGCACCCTGCTTTTGTGCCTGTCTGTAGCTTTGGCGAATAAAGAGCTAGACCCAAAATTAGTTGTGAAGGAGCAAGATGAGCGCTGGCCTCAGGATGGAGAGACCTGGGTTCGAGCCCCGGTCCTGACTCTGCTGGCAAAGCTCGTTCTCCTTCTCCAGGATGCGCCGCTCCACTCCCTCCCCACCTCTGCCTCTCTCGGTCCTTCACGTGAGAGACTTGGTTCCAGGATCTCCAAGCTCTGTGTCTCTTGGGAAAGTGTCTCTGATCTATTTTCGCTTGGATCTGCATGCTCTCCACAAGGATTATCATCTGGCTGACTCAAATTTTGCTTATTTCTTTTGTTTCATCTGCTCTGGTTTCATAACACAAGCTCTACAGCCAATTTTAGCCTTTCTTGGATTATGGGAGTGTCAAAATGAAGGTATTGGAGCATTTGTCATGGTTTCTGTCCAGGATCCTGGCTCTCCCCTTCCCCACCCCACCCCACCCCCTGAGGCTCCCTTCCATTCTGGCACAGGCAACATCTCTCCCCCTCCCTGGATGACACGCTAAACGGAGTCTGGTTTTCACATTAGCTGAGAGGAGGCCCCGGAGTCACAAATCCTTGGCACATGAGTCACTTTGTCTCTTTGAGCCTCATTTCCCCCCACTATAAATAGGTGGAGTCTCCAGCCTTTTGTCTCCCGGCGTTTGCAGCCTTCGAAGGTGGTTTTGCACAAATGAGGTGTCCCTTTCTCCCTGGCAGCTCTCTGCTTTCACAGGTGGGCTCTCTTGAATTCATGGCCCAGAGGGCTTCTCCAGTTAAACACTGTGTCTCTCTGTCTCTCTGCTTCCACTTCTGGCCGCCTCCAGATCCTCCTCATTATTGCCTGAGTGAACTTTCTAACACACAGAAGTCAGCCTGTGCTGGAAAGCCTTCAGTGGCTCCCTATTACCTTCAAATAAAGGGTTTGGCAGGTGAGTTCCCAAGGAAGCACCATGGAAACTCAGGTTGAGAATTAATGGTGCACTCCAACATACACTGGGGTACGGCGCACTCCTGCCCGGGACCTATGCATCCAAGCCAGGGTGCTGGGAGTCAACTGAGAGCAGTGAGTATTTAAAAAGTGTTTAGAAGCTGTGTTTAAGAAACTTACACACTTTGGGAGAAGGTCAACAGGTACACAAAAATAATAACGTTTTTGTTTTTTGAGTACTGGAAGCAGTCTTAGAAATCATTGACCTTGCCAAACTGCCTCATTTTACGATAGTAGACACAGATGTCACAGAATAAGCAAAGTGTTTAAAAGCATGTCTCGTCCTATGTCTCCCTGATTCTACTCTGCCTCTCTCCAGTCTGCAGCAAGAGTCATCTTTCTGGAAACGTGTGACCTGGGCACTCCGCGTGTGAAAGCTTTCTGTAGCTCCACTGCAGCTGCAATAGAAGCCAAACTTCTTCCCGGGCCCATGGTGCCTGGTGTGGTCTGATCCCAGCACCCTTGTCCTTCTCTCTGATAGAAATGCTCTTCTGCCAGATCTTCAAGCTGCTGCTTCTTCTTTTTTTTTTTGGTGAGGAAGATTGGCCCTGCGCTAATGTCTGTTGCCCAATCTTCCTCTTTTTGCTTGAGGAAAATTGTCCCTGAGGTAACATCCGTGCCAATCTTCCTCTGTTTTGTATGTGGGGCACCACCACAGCATGGCTTGATGAGCGGTGTGTAGGTCTGCACCTGGGATCTGAACTCATGAACCCCAGGCCGCTGAAGCAGAGTGTGCGAACTTAACCACTACTCCACCAGGCCGGCCTCTTCAGGCTTCTTTGTGTCAGTCAGTCTCAACTCTGATGGCACCTCCTCAGGGCTGCCCTCCTGACGTATAGGCGAGGTAGATGCATGACCCCACCCACTTTCGTTCCCATCACCTGACTGGGTGCATTCACGGCACATACCACCATCCATGTCATCTTGCTTGTTTATTCATTTTTCTGCTTTTATGCTATATTTCTTCTTTTATTCCTTCTTCTTCTGTGTCCACTCACTAAAAGGCAAGATGCAGAAGGGGTGGATTTGGCTCTGTCTCTAGTGTCTAGAACACAATTGTCTCACAGTTGATACATAAGAAATATTTACCAAATGACTAAACAAACAAATGAATACATGCTGAAGGAAATTTGGAAAGGCAGGCTAGGATAAAGAAGCAAGTGAAACTTGTTCATGCTTCCTCCTTCTGGATGTTCCTTCTGTTACTATTTTGGAGTATTTCTTTTTTTCAGGTCTTTTCTTCTATGTGTATACATCATGCATAGTATATATTTAATAAAAACTAAAAGTATATTAAATTATGATTTGCATCCTGCTTTTTTCACTTGTATTTTATTTCCATATGTTATGAAATAATCTTTTAAAATACTATTTTGTGTGCTGCATAAAATTTCATACGAATGTATCAAAATTCATTTAAGCATCTCCCTATTGTTGGACACTGATAACTTAATTTTTTTTCTAATCGGTCTACTCTCTGTCCAAGTCATTCTAAGAGAACTTGGCTTTTAAGATGCTTGTGGTAACTGTTCCTCACTGTAAGTAGCTGAGTAAAAGACATTA
The DNA here is from genome assembly GCF_021613505.1 of Equus quagga. NCBI lineage: Eukaryota > Metazoa > Chordata > Mammalia > Perissodactyla > Equidae > Equus > Equus quagga. Next base: position 71,068,845 of record NC_060273.1, on the reverse strand, counting down.
CTTTCTTTCCAGGAAATGTCAACAGACCAATCCCTAATTTTGTATGTTTTCTGTGGCCTCTGTCAGTGGGGATTGACCTAGTCGATGATCTAGTTATTAAATCAAAGATTTGTGGTTGGTAAAGGGTTGTGTTTCTAAAACTTCCTGTTTGAAAGATAAACCAATGCCAGTGTTCACAACTGAGTGGAGTGAATGGGGAACCGGAGGACGGTCCCAGTTACCTCTTAACCCAGGGATGCGTTCCTCTTGAAATTAATGAGCACTCAGGGACGGAAGATTCCAGAGTTTCACTATACTCATACACTTATAAAATCTTCGTGGACTGAAAGGAATACTAAAGATAACTAACTCCCTCACTTTAAGAAAAAGGAAACAGATTCAGAGAGGGGCGACTCTTTGCTCAGGGTCGTGTAGCAAAAAATGGTAGAGCCTCTTTCCGCCTCTCTCTCCCCTCCCTGCTTCCCTCTGGCCTTCCTACCTCCTTTCAGTATTAGTCTTCTGTGAACTAGATTTCAGAAAAGATTTCACCAAGCTGGAAGGGATCTTAAAGATGAACTCCTCCAACCCCTCCATCTTCGTTTCTGAAGATGGGGGGGGGGGGGGTCCAGACAAGGGAAGGGCGTGGTAGCAGGTCACACCACCACCAGCTTGGGCCAGGCTGAGGTGAGAACCCACTTCCTCTTCCTTCCCATCCATCAGTCTTTTCACTGACCCAGCTTTGTGGGGCCCTATAAACAGCCAGCACTTAGCAGCATCTGCCCATGGGCTCTTTCCCTGAGTGCTAAGAAATCAGTTTATTCTCCATGGAGAATTGAGAGATCAGAGCCTTCAATAAAAGCCAACCCACATTTATTACAGCACAGTGCTGCGGATAAAACAATAATATAACTAAACATCCCTTTCTTGTCACCCCCACCCCACCCAGCATTACGCACCCTCAGAGCACACCGGCCCCTCCTTCCTTGCTCTTACCACACTGACTCATGTGATCTTTTCATTGTCGATCTCTCCCTCTAGACTATAAGTTTCCTGAGAACAGAAGCCCTTTTTCTTTCTTTGTTTTCTCGTACTCTATACCCTATTTCACAAATCATTGCCTGCCACGCAATAGATGCTCCGTAAGTATTTGTTGAATAAATGAATAAAAGCATAGTCTCTGTATCGGTTGGCTAGGCTGCCATAACAAGATACCGCAGACAAGGTACCTTAGACAACGGTTATTCATTTTCTCACAGTTCTGGAGGCTGGAACTCCAAGATCAAGGTGCCAGCAGGGTTGGTTTCCTCTGATGCCTCTCTTCTTGACTTACAGACGGCCACTCTCCTCTGTCTCTTCACATGGTTGTCCCTATCTGGCATCCCTCTGTGGGTCCTAATCTCCTATCCTTATAAGGACACCAGTCGGATTGGGTTAGGATCCACCCTAACGGCCTCATTTTAACTTGATCACCTGTTTAAAGGGCCTCCCTCCAAATACAGCCACATTCTGAGGTAGTGGGCTTCTGGCTTCTATATATGAACTTTGGGGGTACACAATTCAGTTGATAACAGTCCCCTATCCTTGACTAGCTCACAGTTTAATGAATGGGATGAACATGCAAAAATGGAATGATAAGACAATGTAATAACTGCTCTAATACAGGAAAGTAAAAGCCTTGTGGAATACAGATAATGGTTAATAATCATAATACCTGTGTCACCAAGCATCTCCGTGGGCCAGGTACTCTTCTAGGCACAGAATGTATTATCTCAATTAATCTTTGACAAGATCAAATGTCAGCAAACATTTGCTAATGCCTGCCCTGTCAATCACTGTGCTGGAGCCTAGAGATGCAAAAATATAAGTTTAGATCACAGAGGAAAGACTCTCTTGCTGCTTAATAAGAAAATGCAGACACGCACACATCTGGTATACTGGTATACATGTCTCAGCCCATTTCTGCCATGATTGTGGCTTCCTTACTAGTTGTTATTCCCCAGTCCGGTAATTTAGTCTGTGTCCAATCAGAAAATGGGAATCATTCTAGGTCTTTCAACTTAAGAAATTTCATCTAGGTGCTACTATGTTCAAGACTTTGCAGATGAAGAAACAGAGGCAGAGCCCATAAGTAACATTCCCCGTGTCACACAGCTGATAAATTGCTGGCCCAGGGCTTAAACACATGCATTCTGGCTCCAAAGTCCACTCTCTCAACCAGCACCCCGTATTGCCTCTCCATGACAAGGAATCTTATTCTTTTTATCCCAACAGGAGGGGGAACATGAGACCAAAGCAGAGAGGAGGGAAATTTAAGTTGAGACACAAAGTGAGGTAAAGAGAGCAGAGAAGAGAGTTACAAATAGAGAAAACAGGATTGTAAAGGTCAAAGTCTGCAAGGAGATGGCTGAGCAGGTGGCACAGAGGGCTGATGAGTGAGGTGAGGCTGGAAAGGTAAGCTGGGGTCAGCTTAGGTGAGGTCTTATCTTGTATGACGATAAAATTGGGCTTGATTCTCTAGACACTGATGACCTACTGGATACTTCAGCAAGAAATCATTTTATCTCACCACTTCATTTTACTAATGAGGAAACCAAGGGCCTGAGAGAAATGACTTGCCCAGGGCCATACAGTTGGTTGGTAGCAGAGCTGACATCAGCACCCAGACGTCCCAATCCCCAGTCCAACATTACGCTCTTAAACTCTGCCTATATAAGCATATGAAAACTGACGTAATTTAAAAGAATGTTTTTTACCATGTCTTTCACCCGCTTTCTTTTTTGGGCAATTGTACATTTCGACTAATTAATATCTTCCTATCTAAAATAACTACTATGATTCAAAGTCAGAAAGATCCTATAGAAATGGTTAATGTTGCAGTTCCCTGTGTGGCTTTGTAGAATGTAGTCGAAGGCTCCCTGGTACATTTTATAGACTAGAAAGACCGGTATTTCTTATGTCTCATAGACAGAGATATAGAGATAAACTAAACAGCTACTCAGGGTGGGTTTGTTTTACCAAATGAATACGTTAGGTCAGTAAACATTTACCGGTGCCTGCTGCATGCAAGGCAGTGTGCTGCAGCCTCGAGATCCAAAGATATATAAGCTCAGTTCCCAGGGGAAAAGACTGTCACCGTTTAATAGTATATGCACATACGTACACACGTACACACTATGCAAGTGGTCTGGTATGCTGTCTCAGGCCACTTCTGCCATTCTTATAGCTCCTCATAGTGATTCCCCAGCCAGGGGATTCAGGCTGGGTGCCACTAGGAAAACAGAAATCACTCTAGGTCCTTCAACATAAGTAATTTAATATAAGGTGATAGAAGAGCTGAGAAGCCAAACAGGGAATGGTGAGGCACCAGAGATTAGCAACAGCAGGAAGATGCTACTGCTTCTGAGCCTGGAGGGACACAGGAGAAGGTGGTGTTACAAGTTCCCATAAACCAGGGCATTTCTTTGGCAGGAGCTGGAAGCACAGAGCACAGGAAGCTGCTGCCAGGGAGACCGCTGGAGGCAGAGAGAGGAGAGGAAATGGCCGCTTCTCTCTGCCTCTTCCTCAATCTTCTATCATAGGCTCCCGTTAGCCAAACTTGCCTTGAAGCAACAGGGTAGGGAGACTGCAGCCTATATAGGTCCCTATGATGCACAGCAGAGCAGGGGGAGCAGGAGGAAAGGCACAGAGAGCAAACTGGGGCTGACTGGCACCCTGGGGGACCTTAGGCAAATCGCTTGGTCTCTGAGTCTTAGTTTCCTCATTGGTAATTTGAGAAGAATAATATCTCTCACGTTCCTTGTGAGACTGACATGAAATAAAATATGTGAAGGCACTTTATAAGCTTCAAAAAGCACGTATACAAATGTAAGCGCTTTTACTATTGGTTTTAATCCAAAGTCTTTTGGACTCAGGCTCTGGGGAAAAAAAGCGGGGTGGTGTTCTGGTGTCATCAAGAACTTTCTAATGCCTGGCTAATTACCTAAGTAAAGGGAAGTAGCTCTGTATTTTACTGCTTTGTTATTTCTTTCTGTCGCTCTGGGCCATCAGCCTTTGATAACCACTGACTGATTTTGAATCCATCGACACATAACCGAAAGGATGTCAGAACACGCTCTTGGTCCCATTTGGGAAACTGTGGTTTTGCATCAAAAAGAGGTGAATAAAGAGGACTCTAGAAATTACTTCAAGACTGTTTATTCCACCTTTTTCATTTCACAGAGGACCAGAGACGGGACGGGGTATGCACATTTCATATGCCAAAATCTTGGCAGCGAGAGACATGTGACCCCGGAGGAGCCTCACTCCTTTTTTTCTCCAGTCCTCTCTTCCTCTCACCTTGGAGCTTCAAATTGGTCTCATGTAGCAATCTCTACCTTCAACTTTTCCTTCCTCCTTTTTCATTCATCCTTGCACCTCCTTTCTTTCCTTTTTGTCTTTATCTCTTCTTTCTCATAATCTTTAACAACTCAATTTCACAGACTTCTTCCTCTGTACTCTCTGAGGGACAATGAAAGCTTAGCACTAAGCCATATCTATTTTAAGTTGAGAGGGCGTAAACTTTTCTAAACAACTCAATTCCCCTTTAATATCAGGTATAAGAAAGTATCATCACAAACTCTTTGAGACCAGCTTTTCTGCCAACCTCGGAGCTTACGGTGAAAATCATAAGGTGTGATCCCTACCTTCCTCCTGGCAGAAAGTCTAGGCCATGGCCAGAACTTTTAACTAAGCACCAGGCCACTCAAACCTCGCCCATGAGAATGGCAGTACTTTTTTTCAACGGCACAAGGTGGTTTGACCCTCTCGGCAAGAGTGGTCCTGTCTCCTGTAACTTTCAATGTATCTCGGTGGCAGGTGAAATTGGTCGGTGGACGGTAAAGTTAAAGGGTGTATCTCTCACTTGTCAAATGAAGAGACTGTGCTTTGATTGTCTGTAAGTTCCCTTCTAGCGCTGACATTTAAGAAATCGGTATCCTTCCACCAAAGAAAGCCTATTATGGTCACAGAGGCATCAGGATAGTAATAATCCCCTGAGTCACTCATGGAATCCCCAGTGGCCCCCTGTGAATAGACATTTTACTGGTGCAGAGTCTGTGCAGACATCTTAAAATGTCAGAGCTGGAATAGCATCAACCTTCATCTACTATGAGCACATTGAGGAGTCTGGGACCTGAAGTTTGTGGGTGGTCATTCACCAATTCTTTCAACAGAAATTTATTGTGCCTGTGCCGTGTGCCAAGTTCTGTACCAGGTCCTGGGGTACAGTGATGAATAAGACAGAGAAGTTAATCTGCCCTCATGTGTGCTAGTGGGGCAAGATGCATGATGAAAGGAAACTAAAAATTAGCAAGATAATTACAGTTTGTAATAATTGCTTGAAAGGTAATAAAAAAACGTAGTGGATTCACTCACTTTATTCAATAGATATTGAATAACTTGGGATGGGCGGTGACTGTTTGCAGAAGTGGCACTTAAGATGAGATCTGAAGAGGCCAGCCCCGTGGCTGAGTGGTTAAGTTCACGTGCTCCAGTTCAGGGGCCCGGGGTTTCACTGGTTTGGATCCTGGGCACAGACATGGCACCGCTCATCAGGCCATGCTGAGACAGCATCCCACACGCTACAACTAGAAGGACCCACAACTAAAATATACAACTATGAACTGGGGGGATTTGGAGAGAAAAAGCAGAAAAAAAAAAAAAGATTGACAACAGTTGTTACCTCAGGTTCCAATCTTTAAGAAAAAGAAAAAAAGATGAGATTTGATGCTTGAGAAGAAACCGCCTGTGGAAACCAGGGTGTAAAGAAGTGATAGGCAGAAGGGGAATAGCATGTGAAAAGGCCCTGAGGCAGGAAAGCATTTGGTATATTTAAAGAGTGGAAAGGCAGCCAGTCTGGCTGCGATGTAATAAGGGAAATGTAGTATGAGGAGTGGCTAAAAGAGTTAGCTTGGCACAGATTGACCTCATAGGCCCTAATAAGGATTTTGAGTTTTATTCTAAGACTAGGAAGCCATTGAAGGCTCTTAAGCAGGTAGGCAACTTGATTGGTCTACATTTCTTAAAGATCCCTCTGACTACAGGAAGAAGAATGGGTTGTAGAAGACAGAATGAGGCTCTTGCAATAGTTCAGACAAAAAAATGATAAACTTAGCAACACTGGAGATGGAAAGAAGTGGAGGGATTTGGGATATGTCTACACATAGAGGCCGTAAGACTTTCTGTATCGCTTGGATAGAGAAACTGAGAGTCAGAGGAATCAAAAAAGACTTCTAGGCTTTTGAGCAACTGGGTGAATGGATGTGCTGTTATTGATCTGGCCGTGAACACTGGAGGTGGGTGGGATTAGAGAGACCTATTTACTGTAAAGGGAACTGGGGGGGGTCGCAGGGGACACAGGTTGGGGGGTGTACAGGTATATGGGTGGTATAAGAATCAGAATGTTAGCAAATATCATCTATGCCTTAAGAGAAAGTGAGACCTTGAATTACTTTACAGCAGTGGTATTCAACAGGTGTGATTTTTGCTCCTAAGGGACCCTGGCAATGTCTGGAGACTCTTGGTTGTCATGATGTGGGGAGGAGGAGGGGTTGTGGTCCTTCTGGCACCTAATAGGTAGAGGCCGGGCATGCTGCTAAACATCCCTCAATGCACAGACAGCCCCCATAACAAAAACTTATCTGGCCCCAAATGTCAACAGTGCCAGGTTTGAGAACTCTGTTTTACAGGTTGCTTTTTGGGTATTTATGCGAATGAAGGCCCAGAGAGGAGTGTCATAGAAGGTGTTCACTCCAGATGGAGTCTTAGGAAGGAGTGTGGACTTGCTTCTGTAGCAGAGGCTGATGAGTATGGGGCTAGAACCCCCAGGAGAGGTGTCGGAGCCCTATAGGCCCTTCGTGAGAACAGAGCATTGATTGGATCCAACCAGAAAGCATTGAACCCAGTGGGAGGCCAGGTGGATGGTTGCTAACCGAGCAAGAGGATTGTTGGGGATGAGTCTGGGAGAAATCAAGGGTTTCCAGAGGAAGAGAAAAAGGCTGGAGATCCTAAGGGGCAGGAGTATAGAGAGCAGGACCCCCGTCCCCATGAATCTGGGCTTCTTGGGGTGGGTTTCCACACTAGGACGCCTCTAGAGTCTTCTGGTTCTCTTGACTCCTGCAAGGTAAAGTCACCTGGGGAGATTTTAAAGTACTCCTATCTAGGCCCCACCCCCAGAGACAGCTGTCAAACTAGTCTGGCTTGGGGCGCCAGAACTGGCATTTCTAGAGAACCACTGATCAATCCAAACACTGTCCACTGATATAACTCCGGGGCCAGGCAGGTCAAGGAAATGAGGGACCGGGCAGTCCCCACCTCAGTGGGCAGCCTGTGCTCAGCTGTAGCCCACTGTTGCCTTGTGGAAATCTAGGTTCCGTGTTGCCAAATCTTCCCGTTCTCTTGTTTTCATTTTTTTCAGGAAGTCTAAAACCCAGATATATATATATATTTAATGTTAGCTCCAAATATCTTAAAGTCCCATGCCAAACAAAACATGTTATGCAGAGCGCTTTAGACCCTTGGGCTGTCCTTTAGCAACCTCTGGTCCCGTCTAGTGGTTTTCACACATTTTTTTAGCCACAGGAGGTTTTCTCCAAACAGGTTATTTTGTAGAAGTGCTTCAGATTCCAGTTATCCCTCAGTATCTGCAGACGGATTGGTTCCAGGACCCCCTGCGCGTACCAAAATCCACGGATGCTCAAGTCCCTCGTATAAAACGGTGTAGTACAATGAATACAGTCGGCCCTGTGTATCTGCGGGTTTCAAATCCGCGGGTTCAATTCAATTCCTACCTATCTGTGAAGTTTCTACCCACAGTTGGTTGAATCCATGATACAAAACCAGCAGATTCGGAGGGCCAACTGTAAATAAATCCAAGTGGAACATCGGTCAGAGCAGGGCAGAGACACACTCTCGGCCTCTCCTTCCAGCCCGGGGCAGTTCTTAAGACTGCTCCCGAGAGAGGCCTCTCCGGTTCTGACGAACCTCTCGGGTCCATTTACCAGATGAGGAGACCAAGGCTCTTCAGAACACAGTCCTGGAGTACAGCCAGCCCCACAGGGCCATTTGGAAATGTGTGGGCGTGTTTGGAGTTGTCACAGTGACAAAGCGGACACTACTGGCGTTTTGTGGCTGAGGGCTGGGATTGCTAAACTTCCTGCAATATCCAGGACAGTAAAGAATCATGCCACACAAAATGCCAACAGCTCCCCGCTGGGAGACACCAGATGAGGAAGCAGAGACCCAGAGAGTCTGGCAAGATCACGGCAAGTGAACCCTAGAAACTTGGCCCTACCCACAGGCTTGGGGACTTCAGGGACTTCATCTGTACCTGTACGGAGAGTTCACTGGCTGGGGCCAGGTTGGTCCTACTCCAAAACACAGGGGAGAAAGCGATATTTTTAAAATTAAAGCCAAATAGCCTTCTGAGGTGGGGCAGCTACTGCACAAAAAGCTAAAGGCCAGATTTGGAGAAGCGACTGTGGGGAAGGGTAAGGGGGCTGCTGGGTTTCTTCAGCCCTGGCTGGAGGCCAGCGGTTGGCACTGGAAGGAGGCAGATCAGCTTCTGCAAGGAGCAGAGGTGCCGGGAAGTGTCAGGCAGCGCAGTCATATGGGTTTTTGGCCCCATTGGTCATTTAATCCCTAGGTCCAAAGATGCCAGGTTCAAAAATAGGATGGGAGCAGAAGGGGAAATGAGGGTATTCCCCAGCACACCAAGGAAAATAGAGCCAAAGGAGAACTCAGCCTCCTATTTTTGTCATCACAATGCCACATGTTATACAGTTTGCCCACTTATGAAATCATTATGACAGAATCACCTTCTCAGTAACCATGGGACAAGGGTGGAATTATCTGCATGTTATAGGCAAGGAGATGGGGCCTCAGCGTGGTGCTTACACTGCACCTTCCTTTTCAAGATCTGATTTTGTTTGTTCATGCCGATGTTATTTATCCTCATGAGGAAGCTCAAGAGAGGGATTCCCATTCCCAGTTTCTGTTTAGACCAGCAGTTCTCAAACTGTGGTGGGCATCACACTCACAGGGAAACCTGGTGAAAACACAGCAGAGTCTATCCTACTGCAAGGAGCCTGGGTCTCCGTCCACTCTTTCGTCACCTCATGTGGTTCTGTTCTCACCAACACCCAGTCAGTCTAGCCCAGCTCAATGAGACAAGGCCACTTTCCATGCGGATGTCACAGCAACACCAAATTACCTTACAGGTTTCTAAATGCTTATTCTCTCAGCTGGTGATGGAGATGAGACAACATCCAGCGATGTGCTAGTAAGGAGCCCCTGATTTGCAGTGTGCCTATTTCCACAGTGGAAATACTCCCACCCCGGCCAAGTTCAAGCTCCCAACAAGACATCACGGAACGTGGAGCTGATGAAGACATGTGCACAACTGACTCTTTTGAGACAGTGTAAGCTGGCTCCACACACATCTCTTCTGCCCCATCTCCAAAGTCAGAGATCTTTCCCCTAAAATATCCAGAGCTAGGACCTGGGACAAACTCATGAGGGAAAGAAGGAATGCATGTTGCATGATAGCATCATTTTCAGGGGGCAAGAATATCAGCTACCACTATTTTATCATGGTCTCTGAAGAGCAATAGACATGATTTTGAATCCCACCTTTGTGACTATTGGCTCTGTGACCTGGACGAGTCTGAAAGCTCTCCAGGCCTCAGATTCCTTGTATCTAAACTAGAAACAATAACACAGTCCTCAAAGGGAAACCGTCAAGGCTAAAGGATATCATATGCATAAACTACGTAAACTAGTACTTGGTAACTAGTGATACTCAATAAATGTTTGCGCTCTCCCCTCCCTCTCCCACATCCCTCACGTTTTTAGACCTAGAAAAGACCTCACAACTCCAGCCATCTATCCAGATGCCTTGCTGGGGAATCAGACTCAAGTAGTGCAATTGCTTTGCTCAGCAAATCACAGCCAGTTGGCACAGAAGCCACCCTGCATCCTTGCCTCTTGACTCAAAAGGTTTAGAAATTTGTCACTAGACTACAGCCTCCCCATCCCCACCCCCATCCCCAAAGTGCACCCAAGTTGGTTTTCATGGACCAACCTGGAAGCCAAGCTGTGGAGATTCTGCACGTCTGCACTGCAGTGTTTTTGTCACGGTCACTGTCCGTGCAAAAGTTTTGACAGAGAAGAAGTCCAAAAGCATTTTGCTTCAGCAGCCTGGGCTTTGGACTCGGGCTGGCCCTGCACAAGGTCACTTTTACCTTTCTGCCACAGATGACGGAAATGGAAGTGATGGATTGTGTCTCTGCGTCCTCTCCCCTTTGCACCAGCTAATGTGTTTTTCATTTCTCTTGGCGGGCTCGATTTCCCACATGTTCTCCCAAGCTCTTCCTCCCCAGGGCTTCCCACAACAAACCTGCGTGCTTGGACGGCGGAGCGGGCTGGGCCACCGAATTGCGTACGGGATGTGCCATTGGCTGTGTTTATCAGCCCAAGCCGTGACTCCGGTGGCCGGAGCAGAAGGCCTCGGCTGCTCAGGTGGCCTGGGCCTGACTGCAACCTGCCCATCCAGCCTGAGGAGTTGGAAACTTCCTCTCAGCTCACTAATTTACTGTGCTGGACCAGGACAAAGACCTGCCTCTCTATGCCTCAGTTTCCTGATCTCTGAAAGTAACAATAATAGTATCTTCGTGTCATATGGAGCACTTATGGACATTTGACAATAGTCCCTTCACCTGTGGCTTCCTGTCACATCCCATTGCGACCTCTGCAGGAGGGGAAACCACAGCAGGTAAGTGAGGGCTGCAGCCCGCATCTGCTCATGCCCAGTCCAGGACTTCTTGCCCTTCCCCCTATCTGGCTCTTTCATCAAAAGGGGGAGACTGGGCTGTGACATCAAGTCAGTGGCTCTGTCCCACTGTGGAGGACCTGCCTCATTGCCTTGCTCCCTCATCCTTTCTCCTCTCTGCTCCTCTCTTCCTATGGAAGTCACTTTGCTCCCTGCACGCCCTGGTTGTGACTGGGCACACAGCAACTGAAGGGTTAAGTGGAAGACATTCACTCTTTAAACTCCCATCTGAATTCCTGAATCCAAAATTCAGAGGCATCATGAATTTTCCTGCTTTTTTCTGTTTTTTTTTCCTTTTGTGCACTTGTGTCCTGCCACAGAGTACTCTTTTTGGACACAGAATGTATTTTTTTCCTTTCTTTCCCGTTCCTTTTGGCAGAGGGGTTAGGCAGATCATAAAGTGTTTGTGGAACCCATCCGTTCCACAGACAGCTGGGCTGAATGTGGACCAGAGAGAGAGTTTGCTTGTCCCATTTAGTTGTTGCTTAGGACAGTAAAGAAGAGGGTGGTTAGAATCCAGAAAACATTTCGGGTGAGGGAATTTCCCACCATATCCCAGAACCCTCCCACCCCTCGCCCTGCCTCTTCCACCCAGCAAAGCCTTCTCTGATCTTTCCAGTGGGGGTGAATTTCTCCTTCCTGAAGGCAAACCCCACTTTGTCTCTCAGTGGCCACGCTTCTGGTTTAGCACTTCGTCCTTCTCTGTATCACTCTGGTTCTCTTGGTGGATTGTGAATTTTTCCAGTGTAGAGACTATTTCTTAATCACACCCCACCACGACCATCACCCCATACCCAGGAATACTAATGATAATAATAATAATAGCAGCTTCTATTTATCAAGTGCTTACTCTGTGTCAGAGACTATTCAAACAATATCTTATTTAATCCTGCATCAGCCTACTGAGGTAAGTAGTGTTACTTTTCCTAAGTCACTTTCCAAGGGTTATATAGAAGTAAGAGAGGGAGCTTGGATTTCCACTCCAGGCTTGTCTGATTTTCTAATTCCCAAGCTGGTGTTCCTAATCTCTATGATTTCCTGCCTCACACAGGGCTGGGAGAAGAGGTGCCCCACAAGGGAATTCCAATCTTGCCTCGCTAAGCGTCAGCACTGCGGAACAGAAAGAACACGAACAAGGTCATTTCACCCCACACGCTCAATTCACTGAATTAAACCATCAAGGGAAAAGTGAGGCAACCCAGTTGGCCTGGAGGGTTGGGGTCACAGCCCCACGGCTAGCCCCATGCCACTTCCTCTGCTGCCTGTAACCTCTGGGCCTCTCACTTTCCTAAAGAGTTTCCAAGGAATGGGAATTGCTCGGTATTGGAAAACTTAGGCAGGAAGAGGGTGTGGGCACAAATGTATGTCGTGCTTCGTGATCGTGCTGTATAGGACACTAGGGACACTCCCGCTTCCCTGAAGCTTTACTTTCCTGACAACTTGTGCGTAGATCAAATGTTTACTTTCCCATTCCAGTAAGTCAGCCTCCGGTGGGTGAGTCAATTTGGCTCGTGGCTGGGAGTCTGTGCCCTGGCTTTGTGTCTGTGGGGCTGTCAGTTGACTATATATACATGGACTATGGGACATACTAGATATAAACACATACTCATGCAGTGTACAGCACACGGTGCATCCACATACACTGTACATATGCATATACGATGTGTATCTATATGTATGCATATATATTTTATATATATATGTAAAATCTCACAAAATTATTTTCTTCCCCTGTATCTTTGTGCCTTGGTTACTCTGTAGCCCACTGTTGACGTTTTCTACCAGCTAACTCGCTGTTGTGGGGCTGCCCCGTGCCCTGTAGGATGTTTAACAGCCTCCCTGGCCTCTGCCCACTAGATGCCAGAGGAGCTCCCCACCCCACATTGTGACCCCCGGAAATGTTTCCAGACATTGCAAAATGTCCCCTGGAGGAAAAACGTCCCTCAGTTGAGAACCACTGATTTAGCCTCATGTCTCCCTTGGTCATTTGGTGGAGTGGGGCTGCTCATTGGTGAGAGAGCAGATATCCAAAACTCCAGCTAGGATTTGTACCTAAGGATGCTCTGATCTGCAATTTGAAACTATTCTTAGGATTTCCACGGATTGCATGCTTGCTGCGTGCCCAACAGTAGCTAAGTAATTTAGATCGGTGTTCCTCAGAAGAATCCTTTGGGGCAGCTATTGTTTCAATGTTACAGACGAGAAAACTGAGGCTCGGTGTGGCTTGTCTGAAAAGTCACACAGCTAACATGTGGCAGGGGAAATGTCAAGACTAGGTTTGTGCTCTTCACCTCTATGTGAGTGTTTCTGGATCCAGTACCCACACGCCCCATTCACGCTGGGTGTGTGTTGTAATCTCTTGGGTGTGTGGGACAGAAATAAAGCTTGAGAACAGCTTCTCTGTGCTCTGCCCCTCATTGGTTGGTTACCCCAGAATCAGTGAATAACAGGGTTGGAAGAGACCATCAGGGTATCTAAACCAGTGACACAGTAATCTGATAATCACACCAATAAATGAGTAGTGCCCATGATAGCGAGTCCCCTGATGGAAAGACATGTATGACTGGAGAATGGACATGGTGGGGGGGGGGGGGGTCAGGAGAAGCTTGCCTGGGGAGTGGACGAATAGGAGTTAGTAGGTAGAGGAAATGGGAAGACATTAAAGGAGGGAGATCCCTAAGGTGGCAGGAAGGGGGCAACTTGACCCAGGATGGCTCTGAAGAGGGGTTTCTTAGGGTTGGAGGAAATCCACTGCAGAAAGGGACACGGGATTTGGGAACCTGGAAGTCCTATAGGGTGCGGTTGAGGGTGGGGAGGAGTGACTGCCATAAAATCACAGAAGACTATCCGATCCTCTCATTTTTTTTTTGGATTTTTTTTTTTTTTTTGAGGAAGATTAGCCCTGAGCTAACTACTGCCAATCCTCCCCTTTTTGCTGAGGAAGACTAGCACTGAGCTAACATCCACACCCATCTTCCTCTACTTTATACGTGGGACACCTCCCACAGCATGGCTTTTGCCAAGTGGTGCCATGTCCGCACCTGGGATCTGAACCAGCAAATCCTGGACCACTGAGAAGCGGAATGTGCGAACTTAACCACTGCGCCACCGGGCCAGCCCCGATCCTCTCATTTATAGAGGAAGAAACAGACCCAGAGAAATTACTTGTTCCAGGACACACAACTAGGAGATTGCAGAGGGCATGTGAGAACTCGGATATCCTGCCTCTGTATCAACGGTATTTCCAGGTACAATGCCACCTTCTCCAGGTCCCCTGGCATTGCCTGACCCTCCCTTTACCCCAGAAGGAGACCCCCAACTCTTGGAGCTTCCTACTTTGTCTAAAGAGCAGTGAAAATGCCGTTCTAAGTCCATGTGCACCCTGAACGCCGAGCACAGGACCATACTACAGGAACCGCCACCCCGAAAAAGGGGAGCCCAATTACAGGATCAGCAAGCAGGAAAACCAAAATAACTCATGACCGCAAGGCAGAAGTTACAAAATGGTTGTCTACAGGTCGGATCTGACTCACAGATATGTTTTGTTTGGCCACACAGTGTTTTCAAACATTTTGGAAATGTCTCGCCACCTTTTAAAAATCAGATTCCATATAAAAACTCAGATTTATAGCCTGCATTCCCGCATGGCAACAATTACCTGGAACCGCTGCCTGATTCTCCTCACTTTCCGCAGATGTCCAACCACCCACTCTGTTCCAACCATCCACTCTGTTCCACCCGCCCACTCTGTTCCAACCATCCACTCTGTTCCACCCGCCCACTCCGCCGCCTGGAGCGAAGCAGAGCTGCAGCACAGTGTGCCTACCTGCCCTGCTCTGCCCTGTCCCACAGCAGCTCTTCAAAGACCGGCAGATGGTGACCTTGGAATGGCCCCTGGAGTCTTCTGTCTGCAAGCCAATGAAAGCCAGGTCCTTCAGCCGTCCCTCCCCTGCATCGGGCTGCAGTCTCCTCCTGTGGGTCCGGTCTGTTACCCTCTTTCTGGACACACTCCCCAAGGTGCCTGTGTCTCTTAAAGGGATGCATTCAGAACCCAGAACAACGCTCCCCAGGGGGCTGACCCAGGCAGAGGATTTAAAGAAAGTCTTTACATTGGACATCATTAGTTTTCAATCTGGCAATCAGACCAGCGAGCACAATGTCAACCCCAATTGAAAGAAGCCCCACAACATGCAAAGTTGATTCTCTCTTATGACTCGAGCTAAATAGCATAACCCTCGGCAGGGAAGAGCAAATCATTTCCTGAGACTGTGCAGGCAAACCTGGAGCAATGTGGGAGGAATGACAAGCATCCTGAAACATGTTTCATTTATAAGTATAAGCGGTGAGAAGAGTCTAAGGAAAATACTTGTAAAAGCCCTTGTAAGATGACAGTGATCTAACTGGCTATTTGAGGTTACTACCGGTTCTCTCTGCTCCCAGCAGGAACCCAGGTGGCCTCCTTTTTTTTTGCCCTCTGAGGTTAAAACTGCACAGGTAGAAAGCAAGAAAACTAATGGTGCTCTAGAAACAACACTGACCTGGGAATCTGCTACCCTGGGGACTTTCTCCCATTTGTTTCTGACTATCAGGAACTCAGGTCTGTCACTTAACTCTCTGGGCCTCAGTTTCCACATTTGTGCAACGAGGTTGTTAAATCAGATTAGAAATTCCACAAACTCCAGCGGTGCATCCAAACACGGGTCATTGATGTGCAATTCTTCCCAGGCTTTCTCCACACACAGGTCCCCTGAAATGTTAATCTTTTACTTAATGCTCCCCTTAAAACTTACTTCAATTCTAGTCATAATTTTTCAGTTTAGCCTCATCCCAAAACACTTATGAGATCACAGATTGGATGTGTTAATTATGATTGTAGTACATATTAAAATAAATAGCCAGGAATTAAAATTTAAAACAACATTTGTCCGCGTACCAAAAATCATCTTGTTTGCATGCAACACTTTGGGACATCAACACTTGGAGTTGTGGATGAACTTCAGGAAGCCCTTGAATATCCCAAAACTGGATACCAAGTTGCATGTGGGAGAGGAGGCTTTTTGTGGGGAGAGATTTTACAAATTTCCTGTGATTCTCAAAAGTCCATTTGTTTTATTAAAAAGCCAAGAACCATTGCCTCTAATTGGATCCCTAAGAACTTGTGAGATCTTTCTTGAGAAGGGACTGGGCAAAAGGACCGAAGATTCTAAATCGCCTGCCTGCGGCACTTTTCAGCAAATTTCCTCCCATCCTTTTCTTTCAACGTCTTCAGATGCACTAAGGAAATACCGTTGAGTTGCTTGGTGAGGCGGGAGTGGAGAGGCCTTCTCTTGCACCTGAGCCTGGACGTCGATAGGGCGCAGCCTGATCCTGGCTCCATCTAGGTCCTGGGCAGGTTAGTCTTGGAGGTGCTGGAATGACAGCACCTGGAGGAAGGAGCAGGGCTTTGCTTAAAGTGCTTTGTAAACACTTGGCAAAAGCCCCCAGGACCAGAATCACACTGAGCACAGCTTAAGTAAATCATTCGTTTCTCTTCAGAAGCCTCGGAAGTTCAGCTCTGCAGGACTGTTGCAGGGGCTGGGGCAAGAATTATAAACGCTCTCCTTCCAGCACTGCTGCTCCTGGTGGAACTCCCTGCTATTTCCCCACCTGCTTGTTTTGCAGCTTGCTGAATTTCCATATGTCTGACCCAGATTGTTAAGTGGCTTTGACCGTCTGGCCACAGGAAAAGACCTATGACTTTCTCAGGCCCTGGAAGTGATGGTGGGACAGCTGCAAGCAGACATAAATGTGAACACACCAGACGTATCACATAGTAGCCTTGATCCTGCCTGTGGTAACTGGACAGGGAGCTTCTGGAGAGGAGGGGCAGAGTTATTCATCAAAGAGCAGCTAGTGGACATGCAATAAACGTTGAAGGACTGAGTGACGACCGCTACTCAGGGCACTCGTGTGTGGCATGCACAGGGATGGAAAGGTAATCAAGGGAAGCCTTACGGTAGAGGTGATATTTGAATGATGCCTTGGGGCCGAGTATAATTTTAACAGCACAGGAGGCTTTGGTCTGATGTGGTGAAACACAGGGGCTCTGGCATCTGGCATCTGATTGGGTTTGAATTCTGATGCTTCCATGTGCCCGGTGTGCCCTCATGCAAATTCTTAACCCCTCTAAGCCCAAGTGTCCTCACCTACAAAATAGGGATAAGGACAGTGTGTGAGCATTCATTAAGAAAAACCACATAGTGCACTTAGCGCAGAGCCTTAGGACCTGTTCCCTGTGGTCCTCATCGGCATCGTCATCATCATCATCAGAGAGGAAAGTGGAGTGGACATTCTCTGGGGAGGGACTTGAATGAATGGAGTACGAAGGAGGCAGCCAGTGTGCCTATGATTTCCACAGCAACATCAGCCCACCTGAGCTACTCTCTGCTAAAGCTTGCGATCCTGCTAACAGACGTCAGAGGGGCCTTGTAGAAGGAATGGTCAACCCCCTCACCCTTCTCAGCAGGCTTTGTTCTGATTGGCTGCACTGCTCCATGCTGGCCAGCGTTTGGGCTCTGCATTTCCTCCTGTGACTGTGGAACACTTGGCACCAGGACAGAGTCTCCCGGGTCCAGCCATGGGGACCTCCTGTATCCACAGACCCTGGAAACAGATCCTTCCCATGACTGCATTTCCTTGAAGAGAACCAAACAAGAAGGCCCAGCAGCCGCAGTGTCACTCAGCATCAAAGGAGTCAGGATGCAGGAGGAGCCACAGAATTGCCAGAGGCTGGTGCTGAACTTTTGCTCCTGGGCAGGTCCAGCTAGGCCTATACATCACTGGAGCAGGTGTCCCTCGATGCCATGGACCCTGGTGGGCCCCGTTCATTCCTCACATGGTCATTATCATCCCCTGTGAATCAGACTCAGCTGCTTTATATTTTCTTCTTTGCGCTGATATTATGTCATGGCAGCAAGTAGCTCTTATATCAGGACAGTGCCTACTGCATAGTAAGCACTCAGGGAGTATTTGCCTACAGTGGGAAGAATGCATGAATGAGTATCCACAGTGCCTGGCACATAGTAGATGTCCCATAAATAGTTGTTAAATGGTGAGAGTTTGCCTTCCTGGCTGGAGAGCAGAGGGCAAGATTTTGTTCAGGAAAGCCTTAATGGAGGTGGTTTTTGAACTAGACCTTGAAAGATGGAGTGAAATTCCACAAGGAAGGCTGAGCAGCAGAGCATTCCAAACAAAAGGGACAAGTATTTAGACAGAGGAGGCATTGGGAACATTTGAGAAATTGGGAATCTGGAAATGTAAAGAGGAATTGGAGGAAGCGATGCCTGGAGAAGTTTCCCCAATATTGTAGAGCGTCTCAGAGGCCATGCCAAAGACGGGGAGCCTGCCTCCATCAGCAGTGGAGAGCCAGTGATGGTCTTCAAGGAGAGAAGTAATATGATCTGACCTATGCTTTAAGAAGATTAATATGGCAATGCTTTGCAGAGTGGATTTGAAGTGGGAGGGAGACGGAAAACAAAGCTCTGAAACCAGAATCATGGAGAAAGTATGAACAGGATTCGGTGTATTGTTGGATGTTGATTTAAAACAATGGGCAGGGAAGGGGAGAGTCAGAGATGAAGTTTAAGTGCCTACATGACTGACTGAGAGAGAGAGAAAATGCCGTTGCAGCATGAGCAGAGAAGTCAGGAGGAGGAGCAGGAGGGGCTGGGGATCTGGAAAGGAGAATAACGCCAAGCCTGCTTTTGTCTGTTACTCAGATTCCCCATTTGGTGAATGCTTGCGGACATACAAGTGGCAAAATCCCACTGGCTGTTGGAAACAGAGGTTGAGATTCCGAGTGTGGATAGGGGCTGGAGACACTCTGAGTTACCTCCGTAAAAGCCACCGCCATGGACAGAACCGGCCCAGGCCTCGGAATCAGCATAGTTGATAGAGTTGGGAAAATCTGATTTCTAATCCTAGCTCTGCTTCCTCTTCTGTGTGTGACCTTGGGCAAATCTCTTAACTCATCGGAGCCTCTACTTTTCCATCTGTAAAATGGGAATGATAATAAATCTACCTCATAGGGCTTTAGTGAGAATTAAATAACATACACATGTGAAATCCTCAGCGTGGTTTCTACTAGCGGTAGAAGGCTCAATATAGATAACAATTATCAATATTATTTTATTACTTTTATTTAAAGCAGAGGTTGCGAATACAAATGGCTATAGGAGCTCAACTGGAAAGAGAAAGGAATTAAGCCAATTCTTCATCTAAAAGGAGCAGTGGCTACTCACCTGCAGCAGATTACTGCCACATGAGAATGGGAATTTAGGTTGCCAGACTTGTAATTTTTCAAGAGAAGCCAGAAATCTAGACTTTTGAGAGCTGAAGTTTCCCATTTAAAATGTTGACTCTAAATTTAAATTATAAAATAATATTGTGGCATCCCACAGCGCATGGACCAAACAAAGCATGTCTCTGGGCCGGGGCAGCCCAAGGGCTGCCATTGTGAGATTTGATTGAAGACAGGCTTCCAGCTTGATGCAGAGATCCTGGAAGATAGAGCTGCCACTTCCCCCTCCTGAGCCACTGGGCCCCAACCTCTCCCACATGTAAAAAGACAGCCTTGCAGAGGATGACCTGATCCCCTCCAGCTCGGCACATCTGAGATCTCAAGTGTCTGCTGAGATGGAGTCCACCCTTGATGGTGTCAAGGAGATGAGCGCTGGGAGGGGGCCAGGGCTGGGCGAGCTGCCAGGGAGACCAGGCCTGGCCGTGGGGCTGCAGCGGGGAGAAGCCCGTGGTTATTTACCTGCAGTGGAAAAGGACAAGCAGGAGAGGTGGAGAGGCAGAGAAGCAGAATAGCCAACCCGACTAGTTAAACCACTTTACTAGGAACTACAGCTGAACCACACTAAGTCTGAACCTGCGCGTGTGTGTGTGTGTGTGTGTGTGTGTGTGTGTGTGTGTGTATGTGTGTGTGTGCGCGCGCCAGGCTGCCTGAGCTGGGGAGGCACTCGGAAGAGGAGACAGAGGAGAACAGGCCTGTGTGTATATCTGTTTCATCTGTTTGCTTTCCTCGAGTTTGTTCCAGTGCGAACAGACCTTTCTAATCTCTTGTCCTCACAGAGAAGGAAATATCAGCCGTAGCTCCATTTCCAGAAATCTTCACAGCACCTCCTTCCCCTGCAACCTTTGTCCCCAGGTCCCCAGGGTCAGACTCTGCTGCCAGGTTTCTGGGTTCTCCAACCCAGAGTGGAGATATAGAGAATCCTACAGGCCAACCTAAGTATTAAGAGCCACCAGCAAGCTCAGACCCTCTTGCCAAGGGATAGCTGAGCACTCCAGGGCTCCAGGGCCTGCGTGGCAAAGACAGGGCAGGTCGATGCATGCCCAGCAGGGACAGAGGAAACACTGCTGTTGTCCCAGCAGAATGGGGTGTGGATGCTGGCAGGGCAGGATCACCTTTCAGGAGGGTACTAGGTTAGCCAAAGGTGAAGATTTGGGTTCCTCCACTTTGCTGGGATATTTGACTTTGATTCATGATGACTTTCTCCCTCTGAGTAGATGCATCCTGTAGTTCAGTGACCCATGACATTTTAGAAAAAGAGATTTGCTATCTTTTTTTAGCGGCAGAACTCTTTCATTAAGATGCCGTCTTGCACTAAACCCCAATGTATAAAATATATTTTTAAATGAGTGGTTAACATGTTCCTTAGTTTGAATTCTTGTTCTTTGGTGGCAAAGGTGTGATTATTTTCAAAATCTCAGAAGTGCCTAAAGGAAACTTCAGGGTTCTTTGGAGCATGGTGTTAAGACTACTGATAAAGGGCTCCCTTTCTGGGATGCTGGGATTCTGGGTGGTCGGGGTTCACTGCCTCATCTTTCACAAAGTGAGACAAAGACGCAAGGTTACTGCCGTCATGTTTCAGAAAGTGAAATAAAGACAATAGAAGGGCATTGCAGCATTTCACAGCATTTTACTGATGAGAGTAGAATGGGAGGGAACTAGCAATGTGTGTTGGAAAGAGAAAGGGTGGTGCAGAAAAAAATCTGGGTCCCAGTCTGTTCTAGTTTGGGCTTTGGAGAGTTTGGGCTCTAGTCTTTGCAGGGTTAGTGCTCACTGTGCAGCACTGGAGAAATACTTTCTGATCTGTGGGCTCAGAGTCCCCGTTCGTGGAATCCCTTCGCCTGAGGGTCTAGACGGTGGCTGCCACTCACTGTCTTTGGCACAGAATGTTGTACAATCATGAAACCACACAAGTACACTCACTGTGCCACAGAATGGACCCAGTCTCCTCTGCACACCCAAATTTATATATGATACTAAGTTCTATAGGGTGATTACAGACCAAGCAATGCAAATGAACTGCTGGAAGGTCTCAGGTGGTCCCACGAGGTGCAGAAGAGCAGCAAATGAGGTCACTGTTTATAAGCCCAGCCCTGGAGCCAGACCCAGATGTCAGTCCTGGCTGTATCAATACCAGCTGTGTGATCCTAGACAAGCCACTTAGCCTCTTGCTTTCTCCATCTACAAAATGGAATGGCATGGTCCCTCCTTGGCAGGGTAGCTGGGTTAGTCAGTCTGAGAAGGCACAGCAAGGAAGGCTCTGACTGCACCCAGACCTGGATTCAGATCCTTCTCTTCCACTAATAAGCAAAGTGACTCTGTAACCCGTAGTTTCCGCACTTGTCAAACAAGGATGACAATTAAATCAGAAAACTTGTAAAACACTTTGGTTAGCACTGTACTTGAAATATAGTAAACACCCGAGGAAAAAAATGGTATGACCAAGTACGAGGAAAACTTGGAGGACACAGTGCCAGCTAGATGAAAGAATGGGGAAGAATGGATGGCGCATTGCAATAGGGACTGAGCTGGCACCCTGGCCAAGCCCCACTTCCCAGTTGACCTCCAGAAGGTTCTTCCTCTTTCTGGGCTACCATCTCTCCAGCTGTCCAGGGAGGATGTTGCACTCCACAATCAGATTCGAATATTCTCTGTTTTATGGTGAACCCTCAGTTTCCAGTTACAGCCCCACAGAGGGACCTGGGAGTCAGTGTCCAGGGTCCCATCTCAAACACCTTCGGGGTCAGGTGCACATCAGGCATGAGTAAAGGGAACCATCTTGATTGTGTTGTTTTTAAGACCGTCACAAAGTTGACCTATTAAACAGGAAAGAATATGCTTCATACCCAGCAAGAAATGTGCTCGCCCCCACTTTTCTTGAACGACTGACGCAGCCTCAAATTTGGAGAGACTAGAGGGCGAGGTAGGCCCTGAGGTAAACGGGGGCGCTCCAGCCCCAGCTAAAGGCGGCGTCCGCTATTCAGCAACAGTTGATTGTTGCCAAACAGAATGAAGAAGCCATGTACCACATCTTCCAGATTTTCAAGAAAAGTTACAAATCAAATTTTGTATGTATGTGAAATCTTCTGATCATGAAAATTGGTACATAGTTCAAAATCTTTAAAAAACAATACTTCAATAGATGCAACAATAGATCATGGATGGCATTTTGCAATTTCAGGTGTAATCAGTTCCTAAAACATAGCAGGTGTTGGCTGCTGTGTCCCCATGCTGCCCGCCTCCATCTCCCCAACAAAACATGTGTTCCTCACTCTCCATAGAATGCATGCTCACCACATTTGGCAGGACCCGGGATGAATGAGGCTCTGACCCAAATGCAGCTCTCCATGGCCATTGTTTTCAACCACGGAGTCATGCTCTGGAGTCACACTGCTTGGGTTCTCACTCCAGCTCCACCATTCTCTGGCTGTCTGACCTTGGGCAAGTTATTCAACCTCTCTGAACTTGAGCTTCCCAGTCTTTCAATAAGAATGATTATAATAACGCCTCGCAAAGGGGTTGTGAGGGTAAAATGAAATCCTGGGTGGAAAGCCTTATTGCAGAGCAAAAGATAATATTTAGTTTAAAAGAAAAGAAACCTACAGAGAGTTTCACGCCTCAGAAAACGTCCTCAGAGAAGAACAGAACAGCATTGCAAGAAGAAACTCAAGTTCTGGAGAAACATGAGCTATTATTGCGATTCTCCAAGTACAGAAAATAGATGTGGATTAGAGGTGGTGCGTGGTGTGGTGGGGGTGGAGGGAAAAAGAGTGCTGTGTCAATAGGACATCTGGGTGTGGGTCCCCACTCAGCCATTTTTGTAACTAACCCTGTGACCAGCCATCAGCAAGGCCCTTCCTGCGCCTGGGCCTTAACGTCTCCATTTCTAAAATGAGGGGGTTGGGCCATCTGACCTCAGACGGCACTTCCCGACTAAAGCTCCGGAATCTTCCGACGATCAAGAATTGCAGCAGCAGAAGAAACGAAGACTTAGTTCACTAACCCCAAACTCTAGGATGGCTGTGGGGGGAGGCGGTGTTTAAAGGGAAATGTACTCCAAAAGGTAATGTGAGGCTGAAATAACAGCCAGATTTGCTGGGATAAGAAGGTTTCATTGAGACCTAAGAAGTTAATTGAGACCTAAGACCTAATTGAGACCTAAGTCTTCCAGAATGTGGAGGACATCTCCTGGAAACAGGATTAAGCTGGTCCTGTGCAATCTGTGGGCAGAAGACATTTTAGAGGTGACCATTCTGACAAGCGGAGGTGTCTTCCCTCAGATGGCTTCAGGGCACATTCTCTCACTTCGTTCAGGTCTCTACTCAGATATCACCTCCTCAGGTCTGTCTTCCTAACCTTGTCCTGACCCTAAGCCTGTCTCTAGTGACCTGGTCTGAACTGTCATTTCTGCCCCTCTCCATGGCCTTCACACACAGCCTGACATCACATTATAGACTGACTCCCCCAGACGACGGTCAGCTCCTCCAGGCCTTTTTGAAACAGGGCCTCGAATGTAGCAGATTGTCCATAAATATTTGTGGCCAGAAAAAAAAAAGAAGGAGGAGGAAGAGGAGGAAGACGTCCTATGACATAATGGTGTCTTTGGTCCTGGTGAACAAAACCCGAAGGTAAAAAATTAATTTTTAATTGTTAAAATTCAGAACTCAGCCTACTGATGGGAAAAGGCGCTGGGGGAACAGGCGATCTTCCTTTTATTTCTGAAAAGGAAAGTTTCCCTACGTGGAGCCCCAGGTGGAGGGCCATGGGGCCCCGCCCTGGGGCAGAGAGACCAGGCGAGGATGCTGAGTTCAAAACAGGCGTTCCATCCGGACAGACCCTGCCTCTGGAGGGATCTCCCCCATTATTCTGGAGCTGTTTGCTGCCTTGCATGGGGCTTTGAAGGCCTGGGCGTTCAGGAACTGTCTTGAAATTTCCCCTCTTCCACGTCCAGGAGGTCTGTCACATTCAGGAACTGTTGATTGTCCAGGGCTTATAAACAAAAGAACAAAGGCAAAATCGACTCACCGGAAGGGAAGGAATCTCGAAGCGAACTGAACATAAAACCTGCTTGGAATTTAAACACCTAGAGTGGTGTGCAGAAGGAACACGGTCACAAACCCCAGGGAGGGGTCCTAGAAACCAAAGAAATTCCATCCTGGTTCTCGGTCCCCGTTCGCAAGATTTTCTTGGAAGGGGTGGGTCTGGGGTTCAGGGTGGCAGTTTTACTTTACGGGCTGTATGTATGACTTTTGTCAAATTCCTTCCTCTCTGCAGGACTCAGTTTCTCCTTCTGCTGAGAGAGAGATCTGGGCTTCAACTGGGCACCTTTTTCTCTGTTCCTTCAAACCTCCTTGTCAGCGGCCTCAAAGGCTTCAGCACACAGTCTTCCTCTCCTCCCACCCCTCCGCGCCTCCTTTTCTGTTGGTAAATAAACTGTTTCCGGCTTCGTGTGGAATTGCACCCCCAGAATGGGGAAGTCTCAGTCGCAGACAGCAGGGTGGGGAGGCTCTCATCACTGGCCAGACCAGCGTCTGGACCCCGGGTTACTTCCTCTACGGCACCAGGGCTAATGGGCCTGCACTTCTCGTCTCTCTCTCTCCAGAAGTAATGGTAACACTGCCTGTTTTGCCAACTCCCCTCCACGACATGTGACAGTAGGACACCCCATGGAGGAAAAGCTGCCAACAAGGGCCCTGAGTCCTTGGCGTTGGGTGAGAAGGTGGAGCTCTCCCAGTATATGACTCTGGGCCTCCCAGGGGATCCATCTCTGCTAAGCAGCATTGACTTCCTTACCGATGAAATGGAAATAAGAACTCTCACCAGCCAACTCAGGGCTTTCATAAGAATCAGATGGGAAGATAGATTTGGAGGAAACCTTAGAATTGCTACTTAGACCCTTGGGTCTGAGACTCTCAGCTCTGACCTCCTGCCCCGTCTAACGTGCTTTCTTTACTTTGCCCATCCTGTTTGCCTCTCCAGCAATAACAAAGCAGTTCAGAGCACGGGCTCTGGAGTCAGACCTCCGGGAGTTTCATGCTGGCTCTCCTATTTACCAACTGTGTGGTCTTCGGCAAATTAACTCACCTCTCTGATCCTGTTTCCTCATCTGAAGCTGGGGATAAAACAGAACTTACATCAAGGATTGCTGTGAGATAACATACGAAAAACATCTGAGGCAGCACCTAAGATATGTTAGTTCCTGTTGTAATTAGCGTTATCTCTTTGAAGACCCCCAACCTGTTGGTGACAGCACAGCCATCACTGACAGGATCAGTGTAAAACTGAACATAACTAAGGAAACTAATAGGTATCCTGAAAACAGTCAGTTCTCAAGGTGGGGTCCCCAGACCTTTGGGAGTCCTAGAGATCTGTTCAAGGGACCCACAAAACCAAAACTATTTCCCAGATAATACTCCTTTGCCCTTTTCACTGTGTTGACATTTACACTGATGGTGTAAAAGCCATAGCAGGTGAAACTGTTGGTGTCTTTGCATGAATCAAGGTAGTGGCACCCATCTGTACAATTCATCACTGCATTCTTTACCACTAGACACTGCCAGAAAGAAAGAAAAAGAGTGTGCTTCACTTAATACCGTGTTTTATTAAGCAATAAATACTGTTAATTTTATTAAATCTTGACCCTTGAGTATACTTCTTGTTAATATTCTGTGTGACTAAATCAAGACAGGCTTAAAGAACTGCTGGACAAGGGCTGGCCCTGTGGCCAAGTGGTTAACATTCTGTGTGCTCCGCTTTGGTGGCCCAAGGTTCGTGGGTTCAGATCCAGGGTGCAGACCTACTCCACTCACCAGCCGTCCTGTGGAGGCATCCCACATACAAAGTAAAGGAAGATTGGCACAGCTGTTAGCTCAGGACCAATCTCCCTCACAAAAAACAAACGAACAAACAAACAAACAAAATGAATGAGGTGAGCCTGTCACTTCAAGGAAAATCACTACCCACGTTTGTTGCCAATAATAAAATTCAAGCTTTCAAGTGAATTTTGGAAAATTTATATCTGCTGCCATGAGCTTGTCAGCTTCCCAAAACTTAAAGATTTTTCTAATGAAATTGATGGTAATATTAACAAATGTGATTTTTTTTGATATTATGGGATGAAATGTGTCCACATTTAGAAGATCAGCATAACTCAGAGAACTAATGTCTAATGCGTGACATTACAAAATCATGCCTGGGTAAAAGAGCCATTTAAAGTTAGACCAATGGAGTGTATGTAATAAAATATGAAAAGTTCATTGTTATGGTCCCAGAGTCCACATTGCAACTACCACTTGTCAAGTTTAACGTAGTATCAAAGAAGAATACCCACAATATCTGAAAAGACCATTAAAATATTCCTCCATTTTCCAACTATGCTTCTCAGCAAGACCAAGCTTTGTTTATACACTTCAACAAAACTGCACATTGCAACATTGTGATTAAATGCAAAATCGGATATGAGGATCAAGTTGTCTTCTAAGTCAGATGTTAAAAAGATATGCAAAGGTATAAAACAATGCCCTCTTTCTCAATATTATGTTTTTAAAAATTTTTCATAAAGAGAGGCCTGCCCGGCAGCGTAGTGGTTGAGTTTAGATGCTCTGTTTCCACAGTCTGGGATTTGCAGGTTCAGATCCCAGGTGGTGACCTACACACTACTCATCAAGCCATGCTGTGGTGGTGTCCCACATACGAAATAGAGGAAGACTGGCACAGATGTTAGCTCAGGGACAATCTTCCTCAAGCAAAAAGAGGAAGATTGGCAATAGATGTTAGGTCAGGACCAATCTTCCTCACCAAAAAAAAAAAAAAAATTTCATAAAGATATGTTAATTATGTTAACATGTAATGGATTTACTTTTGTTACTTTTAAGTAAATTAATAAATCAATATTTTAAAAATGTGTTTTAATTTCTTATATGGTAAATATTTATAGATATACTCTATGTAAACAAAATTATTTGTAGTCCTCAGTCATTTTTTTTTTTAAGAGAGTAAAGAGATCTAAGATCAAGGAGTTTTAGAATCACTGCTATATCAATATTTGAGAGAGGCGGGCAGAGAGTAAAGAGAAGGTCCATATGCCGAGCATAGGAAGTGATATCCTGTTGCTCTCTGCCCATCAGTCCACACCAGGAACACTCTGGAACATCCTGTCCAACTCTGACCACCACACCATGTCCCCCAAAGACCAGTGGCAATAACTGGGTAAATTTACCCTGGAGAAAAGCAAAAATAAACACGAAAACTAATCTTATGGAATCAGAATAGCTTCTTCAAACCTCTGAAAGCTTGTCAGACAAAAGTTAAAGCAAAGGGCAGTATAAGAATGGACCCAAATGTATATTTTGCTACACTAGAATTATTTTTTTTCTGTTTTCTTCTCTAATCGTTCTTTCTATCCTACAATGTTGTTCTGGTTTCTTCTCTTTTTCTCTTTCTTTTTCTAGCTTTTCTTCTTTCTCTCACTCTCTCCTCTTTCTTGCCTTCCCTGCTTTTCATTAATCTTCTCACTTAATTATCCACAGTATATAACAAATATATTTTTATTATTTTTTCAAAGAGTTTTATCTTTCCTTCCTTAAAAAGGTGAGTGTGAGAAGAAAAAGAAGAAGAGGAAGACAGAGAAGAAGGAGGAGAAGGAGCACGATCAGGGGAGGAAGAGAAAGGAGAATACAAAATAATAATCTGTTTTTCTTCCCCCTCTGTAGCCTGATGCACTGAATAAGAAAGAGGTTTAAATGTGAGTAGCTCCCAGTGTAGGAGCAAGAACATCGGTTCCCAGCGTGGGGAGCAGGAGGACTGCGTAAGGCTGAGCCCTGGGCTTTGGGTGTTATTTATCTCAGTGTCATCAGAGAGAAAGAAAAAGTCACAAAACAGTAAGTGTGAACGTTTTGCAGGCAATGCAAAGGAAATAGAATAGAGAGTTCTTCAAAAGAAGAAGTAACAAAAGATTCCTCTTCTAGAAAAGGACCTTAAGGAAATAATCTAAGATATAGACATAAAATTATCCACAAGAATTTTTGTCACAATATCATTTAAAATAATGAAGAATTGAAATACCCTAAACATTCAACAATAAATGAATAGTTAAATCATTTCTGGGACACTCAGGCAACAGACTATAAAGCAACCAATAAAAAACAATTAATAGAGAAATACTTAATGGCATGAGAAATACTCACTAGATAATGTTAAAATTTTTTGAAATAATCAAAATATCAAATGACTTTTGGTAATTTATTCAGTGTCATTTAATTGAGCTGTTGCCTGGACTATAGCAAATACTGGGCATTCAGTGGTGGACATCGTCCCTGCCTTTCTGCAGCTTAAATTCAAAGAAGAAATACAGATTTTAAACAATTAATTATACAAATAATGATTACATGCCATTTAATCCCTATTTCAATAAAGAAACATGCAAATCAGTGAGATAGATTCTGTTATCAGGCCCATTTTTAAAATAAGGAAATGGAGGCTCATTGCAATTAAACAGCGGCTAGTAGGTGGCGGAGCTGGAACTCAGACTCCAAAGCCCAAGCTCGAAATAAGTCACAATGAAGGGGACAGAGCTATGAGAGGAGCCACCCAGGGCCCCACCAGGGAGAGGGTCTAGCCCAGGCCTGGGTATAAGGAAAAACTTTCTGAAGAAGCAACCTCTACCTGAGACCTGAAGAATGAACTGTAGTTATTTGAGAAGGGCTTTCCAGACCAGGACCTGGGGCACAGTCTGAGAACTGAAATATCAGTAGAAATGGCATGTGGGGATGCCAGGGTATTAGGGGCAGCAAAAATAAAGTCAGAATTGTAAACAGGGAACTGATAGTATAGGGCCTTGAAAGTTGCCATAGTTCAACTTTATTCTTGAAACTATTGGAAATCAGTGAAGCACTTTAAGCAGGAAAACGTCTGAGTTAGTTTTCCCTTTACAAAATATATTTCTGTCAGCTTGGTGGAGAATAATTTGGTTGAGTCAAGAATGAAGGCTGGGTGAAAACCATCAGCAAACAAACCGAACCTTAGGGTCCACAGGGGAGCCTGAACCTTTGTGCCGAACATGGACATCCAGGCAGCTCAGAGCTAAGGACGGAGCATTTCCAATCCACCTGTAAATTAGCTCTACCTCACACAGCTAGCAACGTTAAAGATGAGCTTACCTTATGGCCAAGCAGGCACACCTCTTTTTCTACCAGAAGGTTCTCACAGTATTGTTTATAATGTCAGAAAACTTTACAAATGTCCGCTAATAATAGCATAGACAAACTATGTAATATGAATACCGTGGTACGAAATAGAACAATGAGAATGAATGAATGTTACAGCCAGTTTCATCAGCACTGACAATCAGAAACTATAATGTTGATTTTTTTTTTTTAAATAGAAGTAACAGGGAATTTACACAATACTTCTCACCACTCCTTACTGGGACATATGTCACATTAGATGGCACCTTAGAAGATGGATGTTATCAAGGTTTTTGGTTTCCACTGAGAGATTCTGAGTATACAAATCAGTGCTTGACGTGTGGTTGAAAGTATCCAAAAAAGTTGAACTTGTCAAAACAGAGAGTAGAATGGTGGTTTCCCAGGGGCTGGGGAGGCAGGGAAGTGGGTAGATGTTGGTCAAAGGCTACAAAATTTCGGTTATAAGATGAAAAAAAAAGAAAAAGAATGAAGGCTAGGAGGCCAATTAAGAGGCTATAGCAGTCAATCACTAGAAAGATGATGGTGGCAAGAACCAGAACACAAGAAACAAAGGAGAGAGAAAAGATGTCTGGTTCCAGAGGTATTTTGGAAGTAAATTTAACAGAGGTAGAGTTTAATTGAGTATGAAGAGGTGAGAGAAAGGCAGAAATCGGATGCTAGGATGATTCTCAAGTATTATGCAAATTGAGGGTTCAGTCCCTGAGAGAGAGAACACGGGAGGGGGGATGTTATTTTGGGGAAGGAGATAATGAGTCCAGTTAGGACAAGCTGAGTTTAAAGCACTTGTGTGACATGGAGAAATGCCTAATGATAAGGTCAAATCTGAAGCTGCAATTAGAAACAATGCCTAACGATAAGGTCAAGTCTGAAGCTCAGGAGAAGGAGCTGGATCAGAGGTCTACATAGCTGATGATTGAGCCTTGGGAATGAGATTCCCTTGGGAGAGGTATATAGCAAGACAACAAGGCCTAGAATAGAACCTGAAGAACACCAACATGTAAAGATTGGGCCAAAGAATAAGACTGAAAAGAATAAAAAAGACTGGGGAATGAGCAGCAGCCAGAAAGATAGTAAGGAAAATGCCTACAAAGGAAAAATGTGGTATCCTAGAAACCTGCAGAGAGAATGATTCTGGAAGGTGGAAGTGGTCAGCACACAAAGAAATGTCAACTGGATTTAGAAACAAGGAAGTTGTCAGTCATCTTTGGGAAGCCAGCCTTTTGTTGCAAGATGGGAGCAGAAGTCAGACTGTAGAGTAGCTGCTTGGCAGGTGAGTAGGAGAGAAAGAAGTAGAGATTGCACATGGAGACACATTACATGGCTCTAAAGGCAAGGAGGAAGGTGGAGTGGTACCTAGTGGAGAGCCCAGGCCAAACACTGGTTCTTTCCCACTTTATAGTTATCGTCATTTGAATAGATGAACTAACCAATTTCTCTTCGCACGCACTAGAACCGATAAGTGATGTTACTACTAATTGGTAACCACCAAACTTCTAAGTCACTTGATTTCTCTAAGAAGAAAATGCCAGAAATAAAGATTATGAAAGACATCACAACATTTGATTTGAACACCAAGGAGGCTACAATTGACCTTTTTGTTTCCACAGCAGCAATAAAAATTATTTTTTATTATAACAAATATTAAATATTATTATAATAATATCAGCTAAGATTTACTGATCACTCACGTGCCATACATTGTTTTAAAGACTTGACACATATAACTAATAACTAATCTTCACAACAACCCCAGGAGATCAGTTATTATTCCCATTTTTCAGAGGCAGAAACTGAGATGTAGAGAGTTGAAGTAACTTGTCCACATTAGCATAGCAAGTAAGTGTGGGAGTCAAGATTTCTTAGAGATGTTTCTCCTTGATTCGTCCCAAAGACAGAGGAGAAAAGATAAATGGAAAGGGTTGAGGGCAGGAAAAGTAAAATAACTCTGAGGTTGCCAGGACACTTTTATTGCAGAAAAGTCCTGGCATGAAAAGAGAACAAACTGGTCTGTAGGTACTCTCAGTTCCTTTTTCCTGGTGGCTCAAGAGCAGGCAATGGTTCTCCCTGAGCCAAATGCTCTAGGCCCTGCTGGTACCAACCACATAATTATGTTCTTTGAAATTCTAGTTATCTGATAGCCGGAGCACAGAAATGAGCTGAAAATCCCAAAGACTGCTGAAGAGCAGAAAGCAAAAAGTCTTTCTTATAAATGGTCATCCTTAGTTGATTCCATATCTGCATACTTTTATAATATTAACTGAGTGCCTTCATATTGATTTTCTCATTTAACTTCCACAACAAGCCTAAGGTAGACAAGGAGAGGAGTTTTGACCTCTGGATCTTTGCACATCCTGTTCCCTCTTCTTGGAACATTCTTCCTCCTCTCCCCTTTTCTTATGTTGTTGCTTAGTCACCTGGCTTATCGTTTCCTATGTTTTAGTCTACTAAGTTAAAAGACAGGAGAATAGTCAGAGTTTCAAACAAATATCTTTATTTAGTTATGGATTAAATGAGATTATGATTTATCTCTCTCCTTAAGTGGAAGAAACACCAATATCAGTCCACCCTTGGCTGCCTGGGTATGCCAGAAGTACTCAAGGATAAGTAAAATCCAACCTACTTAGAAGTTTGTGAGCCTTGTATCAGTCAGGATTCAGTTGGGGGTAGATTCACCATGAGTGTTATGGAATACTAGAGTTATTACAAAAATTAGACATAGCACAATTAAGAGAGAAGCTGGGAAATGAAAGCCTTGAAGGCGTGTTTGAAGAATCAGAAAAGGAGCCACAGTATATCTGAAAAGTCAAGCACATCCAGCCAGTTAAGTGGGCTCACAAGGGAATAGTGCATGAAGAGGTTTATAGGAATCCATTACCTCTCAGAGGCTACTGCCTCCTGGAGTCCAAAGACAAGGCAGTACACCTAGATCTGCTGGTTGTCAACAGGAAACACTGGATGAGCTGAAACCTACCATGTATCTCTGTGCCTATCACATCTGACCTTCAGAGAGTGATAATGGCTGCTGCTTCACTACTGCCTTCCAAATCTTATCAAGTTCCTCTTTTGCACAACTCTGGCCTTGGAGCACAAAAAGGGAACCATATGAAGTCCCCAACCAAACCAAGCTGACACAGTAAAATCCAGCACACATTCTCAAGAAATAAAAGGCAAACTAAAGTGAGGGTTGACTGACGTGGGAAGGGATGTCACATTAGAGTCGCCCTTGATTCCTCTTACATCTCCCACATGCCCAGTTTGTCATCAAATTCCACAGCTTTTATCTCCACAATGACACTTACTTATCCCCTCTTCTCTACCATCATGGTCATCACCCTAGTTCAGATGGCCCTTACCTTTTGTCTTAAAGATTGAATGTCTTTCAAGTCCTTCACTCGCCCCACTCTCTGTGACTTTTACATCCTTTGCACTTGATATTTCTTCTGCCTAGAATGCTCTTCCCCTCCTCTATGCTTCAGGTCTCCTTTAAAAAAAAAAAAAAGATTGACACCTCAGCTAACATCATCGCCAATCTCCTTTTTCTTCTTCTCCTTCTTCTTCTTCTTCTTCTCCCCAAAGCCCCAAGTACATAGTTGTATATTCTAATTGTAAGTCTTTCTAATTGTGCTATGTGGGACACCGCCTCAGCATGGCTTGATGGGCGGTGCTAGGTCTGCACCCAGGATCCAAACCGGCAAAACCCTAAGCTGCCAAAGTAGGGCACATGAACCCAACCACTCGGCCAGGGGACCAGCCGAGGCTGAGTTAGTTGCTTCTCTATTCTAACACTTATTACGTCAAGGTATTGTTTATCTATCTTTCTCGGTATTGTTTATCTATCTTTCTCTGTATCCTCACAAACTAGTCCTTGGCAATAGGGGCTCAATAATTGTTAGATGATTGGCAGAATAAATGAGTAAGCGAACGAATGAATGATGTCTCTCTATTTCTAGTGTGTCTTCTGTTCAATATCTTCTATATTCCACATTGAAATTACCTTTGTAAAAGCCTGACCATCTTCAGTGGCTTGTCACTGCCAGTGAATAAAATCCAAAATCCTCATCTGGGCATTCAAGAACCATCACATATGACCCCAGCCTGTCTTTCCTAAACTTCTCCCAGATTCCTCCACATGTTTCCCCTGCATACCAACAAAACGGATCTACAGGTTATTCCCTGAAAAAGAGTAATTATTTGCAATAATAATTTCAAAAAAGCAGCTTTTACTTACTGCACTTATATACTAGGCACTGTGTTAACATTTTATATATGTATTTTATTGAATCATTACAATAACAATCACAAGAACCACATTACAATAACAATCACCATAGGAGCTGAGGTTCTCATCTCTCACCCTCATTCTAGAGTTAAGAACACTGAAGTTTAGAAAGGATAAGTCACTTGCACAAGGTGACACAGCTAGTAAATGACAAAACCAGTATTTAAACTCATGTATTATATGACTCCAAAGTCAAGATTATACCCACTCCACTGTCCCTCATCTTCCTGTAAGTGGTTCTTAATAGTTGTTTGCTTAATTAGTTAATTAGGTGCTTACCATAACCTAAGCACTCTGTATAGCTTTTCTCACTTGAATTCTCACAACAGCTTTATGAGGAAAGAATAATTACCCCCAGATTATAGATGACAAAAGTGAGACCCAAAGAAGTGAAGTAACTTACCCTAAGTCACACAGATCAAAAGGGACAAAACTGGATTTGGACCCTGGTCTGTCTACCTCCAGAGCTGGAGCAGCTAACCACTGTCAGAAACACCATTGCTGGAGATGGAGCAGCCCCTCGTTACCATTTTGTCTTAGTGTCCTTGCTTTACAGGTAAGGAGACAATTCCCAGGGAGGCTAAATGACAGCCCTTAGTGGTGGTAAACCAGGACTCTGTCCTGCTGTCCAGTGTGTTTTCTGGTCAGGGGAGGTCTGTCTCCTTCCCTGACCAGAAATTGATCCTAGGCCATGTCAAGATGAGAGTCAAGTCCTCCCCACTGCTCAGCAGGGAGCACACCCAGCCCATTCAGTCTTTGCTCATTCTGTACCCTCTGCCTATTAAAATTCAACTTCACTCTGATTGTCCTCAGGCCATCTGTTTCCCGTTTTCTAAGAATATAGAGAAGAGTGAATCAGAGAGATTTCATACCTGCCTTCCAGGAGCTTCAAAATAAATAGTGACAATACTGATAGGAACACTGCAATCATTAAACAAAGGTTCTATAAAAACAAGCACTCAAGACTTTCTATTCATATAAGCAATGGAGTCAGTGAGTCCTGAAAGCTGTGTGTTTATCCCAGGTTCCAGGGAAAATTATCGCCCTCCTGGAGGAGATGGAATTTCAAGGAGAGTTGAAATACTATAAGAGATGGAGCCCATCCACCCAGAAACTGGAAGTTGGCTGGGGTTAAGGTGCCTCCTGAGAAGACATGAAGATGGGAAAGGCATTTCAAACTGAAGGGGCAGTGAATTTTCTCATTTATTCAATCATCTATTTTTTCAAAATAGACATATGGTGCACCTACTATGAACCAGGAGTTGTATGAGAGCTTAAAAACAAAAGCTTAGCCTAGACTAGTATTGGAAGAAGACTTTTCTGCTGAGATCTGAAGCTAGGAGACTGTAAAGACAGGGAAAGCATTCCAAGTGGGTGCAAATAGCAGGGGCTATAGCCCTGAGGTGAAAGAGAACATAGTACATTGAAAGAACTGAAAGAAGGCCAATGTGCATAGAGAGAATCATCATGAAATGGGATAATGGATTGGTTAACAAGTACCAAATGATGAAAAGCCCTTTAGTTCATTTTATGGACTTTTATAGTTAGGTTGTGGCAGTTTTAAAACTTGACTTAAAAATTGTTTGATACTCTTCCCACTGAGAAGAGCTCTAGGTCGTTCACCTCGAATCTGATCTCTGTGATGCTGTGCCAAACTCTGAGCTCAGGTCTTAAGAAATGGCAGCTTCTACTTCCTGTTTTTTGGGACACTTTTGGAACCTAGCCACCATGTTGTGAGGAAGCTCAAGCAGACTGTGGAGAAGCCCACACGGAGAGGCCATATGGACAGGAACTGAGGTCCCTGAACTTTAGCCCCATTTGAACTTATAAACAATAGCCAGCACTAATTTGTCAACCATATCAGTGAGCCATCTTGGAAGTGTGTTCTCCATCCCCCAGTCAAGCCACTTCAGCTGATGCTGCAAGGAGCAAATGAGCCTTCCCTGCTGAGCCCTGCCCAAATTGTAGATTCTTCTTTTTTTAAATATAATTTTTTTTTTTGCTGGGAAAGTTTTTCCCTGAACTAACATCTGTTGCCAATCTTCCTCTCTCTTTTTTTTCACTTTCTTTCCTAAAACCCCAGTACATATACAGAATATACAACAGAATATACAGTTGTATATTCTAATTGTAGGTCCTTCTAGTTCTTCTATGTGAGCTGCTCTTCTATGTGAGCTGCCACCACAGCATGGCTACTGACAGATGAGTGGTGTGATTCCAAGTCCAGGGACTGAACCTGGGCTGCCGAAGTGGAGCCTGCCAAATTTTAACCACTAGGCCATCAGGGCTGCCTAAAATCGTAGATTTTTAATGCAACATAAATTATTGCTATTGTTTTCAAGACAGCAAAGTTTAGAGTACTTCATTACATCATAATAGATATCAGGAATGCAGGGAAATGAGAAGCCATTGAAGAACTTTTGAGTATTAAGAAGTTTGCTTCTAAGTAAAGTTTGCTTTTCTGTGTAATGGGAAATATCATAGTTATTTACAGCATAGAGCTGCTCTGAGAACTGAATGAGATAATGAAAGTAAAATGCTTTGCACAGTGTATGTGGTAAGCCCTCAACAAGTGTTAGTTATTATTTTTGTTATTTTTAGAGTTTAGAGAAAAGGAAGAGGATGTAAGAAAACTATTTCAGGATCAGAGGATGAGTTAATGTTCGCTTGGACTAGTATGGTGACAATAGTGATAAAGTGGACCAATTAGGAAGCTATTTAAGATGTAGAATTAGTGTGCAGTCAAAATTGATGGATGTGGAGCGTGAGGGAGAAGGAAACCTCAAGAATAATTCCAAGGTTTCTGGCCCTGGAACTGGGTCAACAAGTGTAATAGGCAGCTGCTGAATTTGCTTTCCTGCCCCTTTTCACTGTGCAGGTAATTTTACCCCAATTTCCCTTTGAGGAATCAACCCACCTCCACTCCGAATCCATTGGCTTTGAGCAGGGCTGACCCACTCCACCTCCTCCTCCAAGTTAGATGTACTACCCAGGCCCAAGCTGAGCTCCCAGGTGAGTGGTTCCGGGATTGGCATATGACCCAAGCAGGCCATCAGAGCTAACAAGACTCAATTTTAGGGCTTTTTGTCTGACTTTGAAGAAAGCGTCTCTCTCTTTACTTTGGAACTTGAACCTGTGACTATGTGGAACTGGAATTACTGCAGCCGTCTTTACATCTGAATATAGAATCAACACAGTGGAGAGCAGAGCCAGTGATGATATTATTTGAGCATTGAATCAGGCTGTACCTGAGATATACCAGGACACCCTTCAGTCACGTGAACCAAAGAATTGGTTTTTTCTTTCACATAAGCTACTTTGATTTGGGTTTATGGACACTTGCACCTGAAGGAGGCCAAATGGATACATTAGTGATGCTGGGGAAAACTGGAAGAGGACAAGTTTTGTGTTACAGCTAAATGGGATACTAACAACTTTAGAGAGAGCAATATTAGTGGAGAAGTTCAAGTTGAGCATAACTTGGAGTGAATTGAAGGGCATAGGACAGGGGAGAAAGGGAGATGAAAAGCCTAGAGGAATCAAACAGTGTGGTCATCCCCAACTTTATTAGTCATCAAAGAAAAGTAAATTAGAATAAATGTGATACCATCACACACTACTAGAATGACTAAAATGAAAATAAAAAAAGAAAAGAGGATTTCAAGTATTGACAAGGATATAGAGCAATTGGAACTCTCATACACTGACGGTGAGAATGCAAATCTATGCAAACACTGCAGAAAACTCATTGGCAGTATCTACTAAAGCTGAATGTATGCACACCGTATGACCCAGACATTTAACTGACAGATATCCACACATATGTGCACCATAATACATGTACAGGAATGTTGATAGCAGCTCTATTTGTAATAGCTTCAAACTGGAAACTACCCAAATTCCCTTTAACCATAGAAAACTCATGGTGTATTCTCTCAATGAAATACTACACAACAATGAAAATAAATGAACTACAAAGCTCAAAACCAGGCAGAATAAGCCTATGGGGCTATCAGTCAGGATACTGATTAGCCTCTGAGAGGGCAGACTGGAAGGAACAAGAGGCGGGCTTCTGGGATGCGAATAACTTTCTATTTCTTAACTTGGGTGCTGGTTATACAAGTGTGTTCACTTTGTGAAAATTCACTTAATAATTTGTGCACTTTTCTGTATATTTTCCATATTCCAACTAAAAGTTCAGAAAATAAAAGTGTGGGTGTGAGGAGTTATAAGCAATGGAGTATAGTTGGAAAGGAGGCTAGAGATCGGAAAGAGGGTGAAATGATTGGTTTCATGTCTCGTGTCTCCAAATCTTAGAAGTCCAGAAGTGGGAGGGACTAAATTAACCTAGAAAAAAATGATCTTCAGTCTTAACTTATTAAGAAATTCCAGTTCTGGGTGTTGGGAGCTCAATGTCATGTCTCCCCTGGCTAGGGCAAAGCAGGACCAATCCAGTGGAGCCGCCGGCTGCCCTCCCTCAGAGTCAGCCCTTTGTCCTCTAGTTAGGGACTGTAGGAGGTACGGTGGTGTGGCTGCAGCCTTGGTGGACTGATCGGCTAGGATTCCTGCTGGAATTGTTTCAGCGAATTTAGGAGATTGATGCTGGGAAGGAGTCTGAGGCCTTGGGGTCTTCAGACCTGGGGCTTGAGAGCTTTCTAACCAAGTTTCCCTGCCTCCCAAGAGTAAGGAGCTTCTTTTCATGTCCTGTAGAACTGATAGACTGAAGGAGCTGAGAGCCCCGTGAGGGATCTAAGACTGGACTCCCAAGTTCCAATTTTTCCCCATGTTCTTCATCCCCACTGTCCGTCCTGTAGAGTCAGTTCAGGCTCCCTTCCCCTCTCCCCTGGAGTCCCAGGAGTCCCTAGCCTCCCAGCTTCATGCCTTACAACTCTCCCTCCACAGGGCGGTCAGGAGGCTCCTTCTAACGTGTAAATCTGACCATGCCACTTCCTTACCTGTAACCTTTAATGGATCCTCCTGTCTTGGGTTTCAGTCCAAACCTCATCACGAGGCACAAAGCCCCATGACCTAGCACTTGACCACCTGTCCAGTATCATCTCTGGCATCCTTGCCCCCTTCACAGCCCAATCACGTTGCCCACATCAAACATCCCAGATACGACGTAAGGAGCTGAATGTGGAGGCTGTTTCACAGCTCTGTGCCTTTAGCCCAAACACCTTTCTTTCTCTGTCTATCTGTTAAATACACGTTTATCTTTTAAAACCATACCCAGACTTCACTTCTTCTGGGCAGCTTTTCCTGGGAGCCCCTACTCCTTCCTCTCATTCTGATTTTGTACTTTCTTTCACTGTATATGCTACGTGGTGCTATATCTATTCGATGTGTGTGGCTTCCCTATGAAAAGTCCAGATGCTGGGTGACGGGGATTGTGTCTTATCCATCTCCATCCCCAATTCTTACAAAGGTAGTTGGTATGTGGTAGCGTCTCAGTAAAGCTTTGATGACTAGACCCATCCTTCAAAGCATGGCTCTATTGTTACCATTGAACTATAACTTTCAGGAGACCTTCCTATCATTATTATTGTTTATGTGCATACATGAGTTAACCAACTGTAATAAGCATGACTAAAATTCTGTAACTGCTTCATGAAGGATGCTATTTCCTTTGATCCTTGCAAAGGGCAGCCTGATAGAATGGCTTCTCTCAAATCCCCAGTCCCACCTGCAAACCAGCACAGAAGTCTCAAAAAAAGGGAGGAAATATTAGAATTTCTCTTGATATTTATTTTTATTTCAATATTTAGGAAATTTTTATTTTATATGCTTTCTAATGTACTTGCTAGTATATTGGTACATGTATGCAATTTATAAATAAGTAAATATACATGTATTATGGGGGAGTACTCTACATCATTTTACTGACAAAGTGCATGATCAAAGAAGATCTGGAGACAACACATTCGGGAACATGGGCTCCATGTTCCAGCACTTGAGCAAAGAAGACAATGTCATCTGACAGCTAAGCTGCAGTAGGCGTATTTTATAATTTGGTGACAAATCTCTGGCTGGGTTATATGCTTGAGTTCAATTCTCATC
This sequence comes from Equus quagga, assembly GCF_021613505.1. NCBI lineage: Eukaryota > Metazoa > Chordata > Mammalia > Perissodactyla > Equidae > Equus > Equus quagga. The sequence continues at coordinate 71,029,126 of NC_060273.1, read as the reverse complement.
TTCCTGTTTCCCAATTACCAGTAGTGTTAGTAATAGTAATTAACATGTATTGAGTGCTTGCTCTGTGCAAGGTGCTGTGTTAAACATTTTTACCCATTATCTCATTTAATACTGATAACAACTCTATGAGGTAGGTAATATTATCCCTGATTTATAAATGAGGAAACTAAAGTGAAAAACTTGCCCAAGATCACAGAGCTACAAGTGGCGGAGCCAGGATTCAGTCCTAATCCGTGTCGGGGCTCTTTGAATAAGTTGGGTGGAGTTAAAGGGTAGCTCTGGATTCAAACACACACTTTGTCGTTTATTAGGAGTTCTTTACAACAGTATTGTCTCTACTTAGAGATAAGTGACACGTTGTTTTAGTGTCCAGTCCGAACTCTGTAATGGCCCTCCCAGGAGAGATGTTGGATGCCTCACAGTGCCAACAGGAAAGCGCTCTTACAAACAGTATAATCCACCACCACTACCATGCCACCCCCGCCATCACGGCAAGATGCCCAAAGTCATTAGCAGTAAATCCATCAGTGTTTAAAGTCAGTCTCAAATGAAAAGGGCAGCAAACCAGCATGCCTTGCCTTCTGATGGCACGACCTCACCAAATTGTTCACTTGAAGCTGGCAATTGAGAGAAGGCAGGGAGGGTGAAAGATCTTCCAAGGCAGGTGGTGAAAGAAGCACCAGAGCAGCTGACAGTGGGTCTAATGACCTGCTTCTCCAGCAGCCCCAAGCACAGGTCCTGAGGCATCACCCTCCATGTCCTAGTGTACTGGCTTCATGCTTTGAGACTCCCCCAGTTTCAAGGGACCCCAGTTCCTCAACCGTAACAACAAACAAGGCTCACCTTCCCACCTAACATCTGGGTCTTGCACATTGTTAGCCAGCCTTCCCATCCCCCAGTTGCCCGTTGGCATATGATACCACGCCGCTTCACCCAGGAAATTCTTAGCACGGAGAGAGGAGGTCAGCGGATCCAGAACCCCTGTGATGATGAAACAACGACTTGGCCAAGGTCACCCTGTGACAGATTTAAAAATGAAATTCAAGCTTGGTGCCTGTCTATTGGCGTCTGTGGAGGACCCCACTGGGTTCAGAACCTGACTTGGATTGCCTTGGGAGTGTCAGGTTCATAACATGCTTGAGGAGCTTAGCTGAGAGTATTCTCTTTTCTTTCCTTCTTCTAGAGAATGTGGTTTGGCTAGGGGTGTAACAGCCATTTCCCAGGCATTCAGGCTTGGGTTGGTTTATTTCTGGTGCCCAGGGTGGGGCAGGCCAGGAGACTCAGCTAGCAGGATTCCCTATCCTGCGGCTAGGAATAGAATTAGGAAGCGCCCCGTCTCCCACTGAGCCTAGGCTGTGATTGCAACAAAGCCTGGAATAAACATAGATCATCAAAGCAGAAGGAGCCCTCGGCAAGGATGACGAAGTCGATAATGACAATGACAAAGAAAATGACCACAGTGACAGCAGCTAGCATTTATTGAAGCTTGACCACATGTCAGGCACTGTGACAAGCATTTTACATGGATTAGCTCACATAATCTAATCTAATGTTAACATTGCTGTCACGTCTGTACATTTGAAGAATAGAGGCACAGAGTGATTAATTCACTTGCCCTAAATCATACAGATTGAAGGTTGCAGAGCTCAAAATCCAAAGTCTGACCTCAAAAACTCGGTTTAAAGATATTCTTTTAAACAGCAGAAACGTTTTTTCCAAATGCAGTCTGACTCAGTACCTAGATATCTAGAAGCCAGTTTATAAAATAGACAAAAACCAGAAACTACTCTGGTTGGACAGGGAACTGACAAGAAGAGGGGACAGGGGAGCCGCACTGTCTTGGCCCCTCCCCCACACTACCCCCAAAGTGGGAGGGGTGCTTCTGCAGAACATAGTTGTAAACCACTGGTCTATCATCACCACACTCGCTCATTTTTTTTAGAATAGATACATACGTTTTGACACATTCAAAAAGTAACATATAGCAGTGAAAAAGATGCGCTATCGCTTCATGAAGCAATATGGATGAATTTCACAGATATGACACTAGTTAAAAAGCTAGATGTGAAAGAGTATCTAATGTTTGTTTTCATTTGTAGGAATTTCAGAAACTGGCTAAACCAATCTATGGTGACACAGGACATAAGAGCGGTTAGCTTTGGGATCAGCTCTCATTTTAAAAAGTAGGAAAACAAAGGTCTGAATCAAGAAAATGACGTCTGATTTATAGTCAAGTGAATTCAAGTTTCTATCTCCTCAAACATTTTTACAGATGCCACTTTTTTTTACGTTTATTGAAACCCTGCTGCATGCCTGGTACTGTCTTCCACAAAGCATACAGCAATAAACAAGACAGACAAGATCGTGCTCTAGTATTGTGTACATTCTAGTTGGGGGATACTGATCCTAAGCAAATGAATGGCATGCCAGAGAATGGCAAAGGATCTGTAAAGAATTAAAATAGAATGATAGTGAGTGAGTGACTGGGTGGCTACTTCAGATTAGATGATCAGGAAAGGACTCTCTGAAGAGGTGACCACCAGGCTAAGACCTGAGGGACCAGAAATGACCAGCCATGTGACAAGGAAGAGGTATTCTAGGCTGAAGGACCAAAGTGCCAGAGCCCTAAGTTGACAAGGAACTTTTTCTGTTTGAGGAACAACACTTGGTTATTATAGTGGAGCAGAGTGTGCCAGAGAGGGTGGTACAAGTTGAAATCAGAGTGGTGGACACAGGCTAAAATATGTAGGGCTTGCTAAACTGTGGGAAGAAGTTTGAATTTTTTTCTAAGTTGAGTAGGAAAGCCGTTAAAGGATTTTCAGCAGGTGGGAATGGTGACATGCAGTGATTGAGTTTTGATAAGTTGCCCCTGCCCATTGTGGCAAGAATGGATTATAGCAGAGCAAGCGTGGAAGAATGAGGACTTGTTGGAAAACTAATGCCTAAATCCAAGCTAGAGGAAACAGCAGCGTGAACTAGGGAAAATGAGGTGCCTTCAAGATGTAATTTGGAGGGATTTGCTTATGGATCAAATATAAAGGAATAAGGGAAAGAGGACTCCACAACAACTCCCAGACTTTTTTTTTTTTTTTGAGTTATTGATAGGTTACAATCTTGTGAAATTTCAATTGTACATTAATGTTTGTCAGTCTTGTTGTAGGTGCACCACTTCACCCTTTGTGTCCACCCCCCACCCCACCTTTCCCCTGGTATCCACTAAACTGTTCTTGGTCCATAGTTTTAAATTCCTCATATGAGTGGAGTCATACACAGATTATCTTTCTCTTGCTGGCTTATTTCACTTAACATAATTCTCTCAAGGTCCATCCATGTTATTGCAAATGGAATGATTTTGTTCTGTTTTGCAGCTGAGTAGTATTCCATTGTATGTATGTACCACATCTTCTTTATTCATTCGTCTGTTGATGGGCACTTAGGTTGCTTCCACGTCTTGGCTATTGTAAACAGTGCTGCAATAAACATTGGGGTGCACAGGACTTTTGGGATTGCTGACTTCAGGCTCTTTGGATAAATACCCAGTAGTGGGATGGCTGGATCGTATGGTAGTTCTATTTTTAGTTTTTTGAGGAATCTCCATACTGTTTTCCATAGTGGCTGCACCAGTTTGCTTTCCCACCAGCAGTGTATGAGGGTTCCTTTTTCTCCGCAACCTCTCCAACATTTGTTGCTATTAGTTTTAGATATTTTTGTCATTCTAACGGGTGTAAGGTGATATCTTAGTGTAGTTTTGATTTGCATTTCCCTGATGATCAGCGATGATGAGCATCTTTTCATGTGCCTATTGGCCATCAGTATATCTTCTTTGGAGAAATGTCTGTTCATGTCTCCAGCCCATTTTTTGATTGGGTTGTTTGATGTTTTGTGGTTGAGTTGTGAGAGTTCTTTATATATTAAGGATATTAAGCCTTTGTCAGATATATGACTTGCAAATATTTTTTCCCAGTTAGTGGGTTGTTTTTTTGTTTCAATCCTGTTTTCATTTGCCTTGAAGAAGCTCTTTAATCTGATGAAGTCCCATTTGTTTATTCTTTCTATTGTTTCCCTTCTCTGAGAAGGCATGGTGTCCGAAAAGATCCTTTTAATACTGATGTCAAAGAGTGTACTGCCTACGTTTTCTTCCAGAAGCCTTATGGTTTCAGGTCTCACCTTTAGGTCTTTAATCCATTTTGAGTTTATTTTGGTGAATGGTGAAAAAGAATGGTCAATTTTCATTCTTTTACATGTGGCTTTCCAGTTTTCCCAGCACCATTTGTTGAAAAGACTTTCTTTTCTCCATTGTATGCCCTCAGTTCCTTTGTCAAAGATAAGCTGTCCATAGATGTGTGGTTTTATTTCTGAACAACTCCCAGACTTTTGATTTGAAGAACTTAGAGAATGCAGAGCACTAGGAAAGAGCAAGTTGGAGGTAGGAAGATAGAAGCAAAGAGTTTGTTTTGGCGGGTCCAATTTATGGTGCCCTCTAGACATCTATAAGGAGAAGTCAAGTGTTCAATTGGATATAAGTGTGGTTCAGGGGAAAGGTTAAGGTTGAGATTAGTTATAGGAATCCTTGCACATGCATAATAAAGCCATGGGACTAGATGGGCCCTCCAAATAGAGAGGAGACAGAGAAGAGAAGGAGGCATTCAAATATCAAGAGAGAATGTAAAAGGAGCCAGGAGAGCCCTGAGAAGGAATGGCCAGAGAAGTATAAGGAAACCAGAAGAGCATGACTTCATAGCAGCCAGGAGAAAAAATATTTCCAGAAAATGGAAATGATAAGCCAAGGGGTCAAGGAAGATGAGAAGAGAGAAGGGATTTGGATTTAGCAATGTGACAAGGGCGTGCTCAGTGGAATGGCGGGGACAGAAGCCTGACTGCAGTGGGTGGAAGTGACTATGAGATGAGAAACTAGAGAGACAGTATAGACGACCCTTTCAAGAAGATTTTTGTGGAAGGGAGCAAAGGAATTAGGTGATAAGCTAGAGGAGGGCACAAGACCAAGGATGCTCTTGTTTCTGATTTGCCTTGCTTTGAACTGGGGACATTTGAACTTGTTTCATGCTGATGGGATTGATCTAATAGAGAAGAAAAAAGCAGAGGTTCAGGAGGAAAAGGGAATAATTTTGGAAAAAATAGTCCTTGAGAAGAGAGGAGTGGAGGAATCCAGAGTGCAAGTGGAAGGGCCTCATTTTTCCTTAAGGGATGATACTATTTTGGGCAAAAAAAATTCACATGATGCAGGACTGCTCCAAGCATCCCTGGCCATTGTAGTTCTTCCAGTCATTGTGGCAACAAAAGGAAAAAATAAGTCCCTACATGTCTCCAAATGCTCCATGTGGGGCACAATACTGCTCCATCGAGAATCAACTAACAACTGCCTACCTGCCACTCTGCCCTGCCTGACGCCACCGCTGGGGACCCAAGTCTCAAGGCAAGGTAATAGGGTTCTTAAAATGAGGAAGGGACACATTTGTGGAAGTTTGAATTTGAGGAGCTGGAGGAAGGGTGTTGCTGCAAAGCTCTGGGGACCCTGGAATCAAAACCAGCAACCAGCAACCAGCACAGCCCAGTGTTTAAGCTCCTCTGAAGTCTGCCTGAGAAGCATTGCAACCTTCCAGTTGGAGTAGCTGCCCCCTGGCCTTCGGCATTTAACAGTCCATGGCTCTGCTTCAGGCTATGATAGAAGAACTTGCAGCTTCCACAGGAACAACTAGAAAGCTGGATAAAACACACAATAAAAGAAAAAATCTGTTTGAAGCCATAAAAGAACAAGCAGGGCTTGAGGAACCAAGATCCTAGAGAGAAGAATATGAGCCCCCTTCTGCGTTTCCCCTTGGGGCATTTGTTGTGTAGAAGGGATCAGAGCAAGAAACCAAGGAGAAGGTGTTTGAGAAGCTTAGCAGAAATTTTAGCAGTCTCGTGGTGCTAGGGAAACAAAAGTGGGCGTCCAGGAGCAGGCAAGGCAAACAGGTCCTGATAAACACCTCGAGTCTCTCAGAACCCCCAGAGGGCCGTATCCTAGGGACGGAGGTGAGGCAGAGGCTGCCTCACAAGGGCTGAAATCCTGCCTTGACACAGCTGAGTCCCTAACCGGACTGAATTCCTCCAACTGCCTGCCAGAATAACAGGCAAATCTGTAACGTTTTGTGCACTGAATACACCATGCTTACCCAGAAACAGAACCAAGAGGAAAAAAGACACTAGAAACCAACCCGCACGTGATGCAGACATCGGAGGTCTCAGACACAGACTTTCAAATATCTGTGATTAATGTGTTCAAGAAACTACAGGACAAGCTGGAGAATTTCACCAGAGAATTGACATCTTCAACATAAATCAAAAGCACATTCTAGAATTGAAGGATCCTATGACAGAAAGGACTCTTACTGATCTATGACCACATTCCCTCAGCGTCTGTGCTTTGGCACTCCACATTGGGGGGAGGGTGGGGAAGAAACAGAAGAACTGACCAACATTCCCAAGAGGCTCCAAATCCTTCTGCTCTCCCAATACTACTTTGGAGCCCTGGACATGAGGCTTTCAAGTTGGCATGAGCAGTGGTTCTCAAATGAATGCCCCAAAACACCTTGGGATGTCATGGACATGAGTCATGAGTCACTGAAGGAAATGAGAGGTGCAAGGGCTTACTTTCACCTACTGGCTGACATGAGCTGCCCTGCAGTGAGCTCATCCAGGTCTTTTATATCCAATATCCAAATCCTCTTTCTAACCTCAGTGAGCAGTCATACCCATGCCTGGAGTCCATTTGGGGCTGGGAAGCCTCCCAGTTTATGAGGCAGCTCGTTTTTCTCTCTCTGAGATGCTACCTACTAACACCTCCTCAGGGCTCTTGTCTTCAAGTGTCCACACTCACTGGTCACATGGCTGTTCATGATCTGGTCCTACCTGCCTCTCCAGCCTCATCTCCCCATACCCCTTACACTCTACATCCAAGCCACATCAATTTCCTCCAGATCCTCACTGTAGCAGGCTCTTGTCTCCAAAGCTTTGCATATGCGACCTTCCCATCCAGAGTGCTCTTACCCACCCATCCTTGGCTCACATAATTCCTATTTAACCTCTGGTCTTAGCTTTGACACTTTCTTAGGGGGAAGCTTTTAGTGACTCCCCTCACCCCCAACTTAGATTAAATATCTCTCATGTTTTCAATAGCACCCCATACGTCCCCCATCATAACAAGTGCCACCCCGGTTTGTAACTGTCCTGTGCCCGTCTGTCCATAGCTACGTGTAAGTAACGACCATTGCTTGTGTTGCTCAGTGTAAGATAGAGCCTGCAGAAGAAGGAGCTTAATAAACACCAATGATAAATAAATATGAGTGAATGGTGAAGCACTCAGCACAATACCTGTCACAAAGGAGGCATTTATTCATTATCTCTTGATTTGAGCACATAATTAGGAGTCCAGAGACCTGGGGCAACTCCTCGATCTGTGATTAACTCTGGGATTACTGGGGACAAGCAAGTCACCTCCCTTTCTTGGGCCAATTTCTCTGTCTGTAAAGGGAGAGCATGGGGCTGGCTCTCAAACAGCCCTTCCAGCTTTCCCGTCCATCCTTCTGCACTCCGGAGCACTCGTGCCAGCTAGGGCCCCTGCAGCGAGGATGAGAAAGACCCAGAGCCCTGTACCATGGGGCTGTGTTGGCAGCACTTGCAGATCCAGCTGCTGGCTGCCATCCTCTCACTGTGAGTCCACTGTCTGCAGCCAGTTGTGAGAATTGCTGGTAACTTGCAGGAACATTCTGAGAAAATGCAAACTTCACTCTTCACCGACAGGGGTCCTGCATGAAAGGATCCTCAGGATGAGGACTGGGGATCCACACCTGGAGCCAAGTCCCAAATAAATAAGACTTCAGTTCTCTGGGCCTGTGGATCCTGTCCTTCCTAAGGAGACGCCAAATGTCTTAAATGGATAGCCACCAACTCCAAGCGCAGTATTTCCTGACCCCTTTGAGATTCCATTTCTTCTATGCTGAGTCCCATAGTGGCCAAAACAAGTTTAGAATAAGCTACCTGCCTCCAGATCTAGAACTTTAAACAGGCCGCGTGACGTGGCAGATGGAAGTGCTTCCCTCTGGGAAACGCAGGCCGAGGTCTACACCTGCCTCTGCAAATAACTAACCCATGACGTGACCCTGAGAGTGGCCCTGTCCCTCTCTGGGCCTCAGTTTCCTCACCTTTGAAATGGGGGTGTTCTCCAATTGCCCCTGGCTCTACCGTCCTCACATTCTATGAAAACTCTGAAGATGGTCCCTGACTACCTTGAAAACACAGCCCGGAGGAACGCAATAATGGTGATGCCCCCATCTTTGGCCCGCTTTGCAGGTATTTACAGCACTCTTTCACTACTGTCGGAGTGAGGCCTCCTGTGGCATCAATTAAGGGGTTCATAGAATAAACGAATTAATTTATGTTTCTTATAAAACATTGGGCTCCCAAGCTTGTAAGACAGGGTCAGAGAGCATAAACTTTATTTAGTAAGTACAATATACTCACCATATCCTTTACTGAGACAGACCGGGGAAATTGCAAGGGCACCAGCTGCAGGACCAGGCGTTCCCGATGCTGATCCCAGCTCAGGCTCAGCCTCCGTCATGTGGCCTCGGGCAGCCACCTCTTCACCTTGACCTCAGTTTTGCCCTCTGCACAATGGTGTCTCTAAGTTCTTCATGACTCTGCTATTCTGGAATTCTGTTACGTAGAATGAGTCTTCCCAAAGTCGTGCGGGGCTTTCCCGGGGAGATGTCATTGGCCTTTTATTTGTTTGTTTTTTTGTGGTTTGTTGTTATTGTTATTGTGTTGTTTACTCTGCTGCTGCCAGGGCGGTGAATGCTTCAGGCAGATAATAAGCCAGGAAACGTTTCTCATCAGTCAAATCAGACACTCACATCTCAGTAGGTGCATCAGATGCTCACTTTTATTAAAATGTCGTGAGGCCAACGCAGAGGAAGGCTCACACAAAGGTCCGAGACCCTGCTGCTCTACCCCAAGGTCAGAGAGCAAGTTCACACCCTGCTCACGGCTCCTGACCCACCACAGTTCCATCTTCCAGAGATGGACCGCACAGATGGTCTGAGCTCCAGATGGCATCTCCCAAACACTCATGAGGAAAGTCATTGCCTTTTGCCCCATTTCCTAAATCCAATGAGTGGAAAGTAAGACCCAAGTACCTGTGGGCTTTTGTGAAGCTGAACAATGACACCCGTGCTCTGCAGCCCACAGTGAGGATTCAGTGACAAGTCCACTTAGAAGGGAGTTTTAACAAGAAGGGAGGTTGATTGGATAAAAAGTAGGGAGGGTAGTAAGGAAGTAGAAGAGAGAAAAAGGAAGAACTGGAGGGAAAGGGGGTGTGTACTGCAGACCCTAAAATGACACCTAAAATGAGTGTCTGAATAAAGAACATGGAGGGTTCAGTATCCAGATAAGTTTGGACAATGCTGACTATTTTATCTCCCCTCTTGGAGATTTACAGCAGGCAGCAGCATATCAAAATCCTTGTAAAGTTCTGCAATTAAAAACCTAAGTTTTACCTACTCCTAACGCAACTTTTTGGCCACAGAATCTAGTTTTCTTGTAATTCTTATTAACATTCCTGGAATATATAGTCAGAAAAACAGGCCTAAAGGAAACCAGTACGCTCGAGTGAAGAGGCGGAAAGGGCGAACTGGTTCCTGATTCCAAGAGCTTACAAAATAGTGGGATACGACTTGCCTAGATGCAGAATTTGACAGGATTTAAAGAACAAATGAAGATAATGGAGAGGATCATTATTCCCCGGGTAAGTGAGACAGACAGAACACGTTGGGCATTCGCCAGTTAATCCAGAAGTTCCTGGGACATCTAGAACATACCAGACAACACGCTGGGCCCTAAGGATACACAGGTGAGTAGGGCAGACATAATTTTCACTCCAAGAGCTTAACTTCCAGCGAGGAGAGACAAAAAGTAAGTGCATAAGTAAGTATAGAATTACAAGCCGTGAGGAGCGTCCTGAGGGAAATGAGCAGGGTTCTCTGTAAGTTAGTGGGGACACCTGCTTGAGCTGGGGTCAGCAGTGATGGCCCTCCCGAAGTAGTGGCATTAAGTTTCAGCTTGAAAGATGAGAAGAAGCCAGACACGATGCAAATGGAGGGGAAGGATCAAAACCCACTTCGTGGGGCAAACTGGGGCTGCAGGCTGGGCCTTAGAGCATGAGTAGGTTTAGAGAGGGAGAAAAAGGCATTCAGTCACTTGTTAATTTAAGCAATGTGGTATTGAGCCCCTAATGCTATTCACTGAGCTAGGGATTCAGCCAGTGAGCAAGCCGACAAGCCTCTGGCTTTCCTGCAGCACTCCAGGCAGGAAGACACAGAAGCAACATAAGCGAATAAAGGAGAGAGGTCATTTCAGAGAGTGAAGAAAACAAAGCAGGATGACGGGATGGGATGGGGAAGAAGCATATTAGAAGACTTGATCAGAGAAGGCCTGTCTGAGCACTTGATATTTGAAATGAGATCCAAATGACAGGAAGGTGAGGGCTGTCTGGGGAAAATACATCCCAGAGAGAGGAAGCAGCAAGAACCCTGAGGTGGGGAGTGAGCCCAGGATGTTCAAGGAACCCAAGGAAGGCTCTAAGTGAAGGGAGCAGCATGAGGAATGACAGAGAGGGAGGAAATTTCCTATTTGTTTAAGTCTTCTTGTGGCTAAAATAGAGCCCTCGAGTATGGCAATGGAGAGTGAGACGCTTGCAGAAGTAGGCTGTGGCCACTTGAACAGCAGGGCAAGAAGATGAGACTAGTTCTTAACCTGTTTCCAACACCAGTACAAGACGTCGTTCCCAAGCACAGTGCACTCCTATGGACATGCTCGCGCTTTCATTACCCACCAAAATGCTTAGGGTGTAAGAAATTTCAGTAGTTTGAGAATAACTGTTAGTAACATCTCCATAAATGTTGACAGAATATTTCTCGGCTAAAATGACAGAAATTGCTTCTTGTCCCTCAATATCCATTCTCCCCTTTTTCAGTAATACAGCCACTCAATTTTAGGTAGGAACATGACCACATTTCCCAGGATTCCTGTTGCTAGGCTTGGCCATGTGACTAAATTCTGGCCCATGGGATATAAGCAAAAGTAGCAAAGTCAAGCTCTGGAATGTGTCCTTAAGGGAGGGAGGGCGTCCTTCCTTCCCCTCCCCCTCCCCCCTGCTGTCTGGATTGTGGATATGATGGTTGGATTTCCATGCTGGATCTTGAAGACAGGGGTCACCTCCAGGGATGGTGAGCAGAGAGGTGGAAGAAGCCTGGGTTCCAAATGACTATGGAGGTTCCACACTAGCCATAAATTGCCCCATGAAGTGTTTTCCATGACAGGGAAATAGACTTCTCTCTTGTTTAAGCCACTGTTCTTGTGGGTCTTTGTTAGACACAACTCAAGCTAGATGCTAACTAATACAGCCATATACCACAAGCTGTAGCAATGGATAAAATAAGCCTATTGGAATGCAAATGAATGAAAACGTGCATATTATAGAGACAACCTTGAACCCTACATATACATATACATATATTCTACATATACATACATTTTTAAGGCAAATCTTTCACAAACATAAGTACTTTTAAATATTTTTTTATCACAGGTTACTTGCAACACAACTCACAGCAGACTGTAGCATCATTTGTGTCATGACACTAAGAGAACTCCACGCAAAATTTGATTTGGTGAGTCCCTGGAACAGGGCCCAACCAACATCGCCAGAGCAGCTGGAACTGGGGTCCAATCAGAAATCATGTGATTCCCATCAAAAGAGACAAAGCCCGGGGATAAATCTTGGTTTCTCATAAAGTTAAACATAATCTTTACCATACTACCCAGCCATCAACTAGTAGGTATTTGCCCAAGGGAAATGAAAACATTTGTCCAAAGACTTGTACATGAATGTTCAGAGAACTTCATTCGAGTAGCCAAAAACTGGAAACAGCCCAGATGTCTATCAACAGGATAATGGATAAACAATTGTGATACATAACATGGAATGCTTCCCAGCAAATGAAAGGATTGAACTACAATATACACGGCTTCATAGATGGATCTCACAAACATTATGATGGTGAAAGAAGCCAGATGTCAAAGAGTACATTCTGGATGATCCCATTTATGTGATTGATATTCTAGAAGAAGCCAAACCAATCAACACTAACAGATGGCAGATCACTCATTGCCTGTGGCTGTAGATAGAAGTGGGGATTGACTGCAAAGGAGCACAAGGAACTTTCTAGAGTGGTGGAATTGTTTTGTATCTTAATTGGGGTTGTGATCTAACAAGTGTATTCGTTCATCAAACTGTACACTGAAAATAAATGTACTTTATCGTATGTAACTTGTATTTCAATAAAGTTGATTTTAAACTGCGTTTTTTTTAAATTACTGTTGACGCAAAATAACCAATAACCATTCTATACCTAAGAGAAATAAGGTGAGTTTTACTTGAGCCAGAGTGAGGATTACAACCTGGGAAGGCCTGAGAAAGCGTTCCGGAGAAGCATGGTTTTCAGTTCAGTCTTCCATCTCTTTAGAACAAAGAACATACAGGAAGCACACCCAGGACACAAATTAATCAGAGTTTCAAAAAGGCATTTAGTTGCAAATGAGCAGGTCAACATGATCCTGAGGTCCTGAAAGGGACTGATTTTGGCATTACCAATAGGGCTCGGAGGGGAAGTATGGGTTCTTATCTTAAGAGAGTGCACTCTTTACTTTATGATTAAGCAGATGTATGATTAAGCAGATGTAAGATGTATCTTAAGCAGATGTACGATGTAAGTAGACACTAAGTCTCAAAAGGAAGGCCATAAGTCAGGCTTCTCAGTTCAAGCCGAGTCAGTTTGAACCCGAATAGTTACCCTGTATACCTCAACATGTGAAAATCTCTTGTCGTTACCAAGCAAAACAGAAAAAAAAATGCTTTAGAGAAAGAAAGCAAACAGTGATTTGAAATAGGCACTCCAAACTTAATGTTAAAAGGGCAGATGTTTTGAATTGCTGGTATTTTCTTTGAAGCAAGCTGCTCTTCTCACGGACACTCTGCATAGCTGCGCTTTAAGAAGAGAAGCAGTGGGGACCGATTTCTTGAGAAAGCAACTCCAGAGCCACCAGCAGGCACCCGGGAGCCAGGGAGGGGATGCACTCACAGAGGGACCGGACTTTGCGTATGAGACACCCCTAGGGCAGTGCTTCTCAAATCATCGGTGGTGAAGGACCAGGTGCTTTTGGTTGTTTTTTCTTGTTTGTTTGTTTTGTAAAATAAAAAAACCACATGTGCTAGACATCCCAGCATGTCAAATTGCTGTGAAAGTCTCTAAACACTTCTTGGTACACAGGCTGGCCTGGTCACAGACTGTTAGCAAACATGCACAGACTGGCCCAGATGCTCAGAGCACTGCCCTGGGGGATCCTGGAACTACTTGGGATGCAATTTGGAAGAGACTGAGGTCTCATGTAAGCAGAGAGGGAGGAGCCAAAGACAATTAGGTTATAAAAATGAAGAAGGCCTTGTTTGTACACAGTGGACGGTGAGGTCGGAGGAAATGTGCTCATGAAGATTTCAGAACAGGTGCATAAGGTCAACAAAACACTGTTTTGGAAAGATTCGTCTGGCACACACACAGGATGGTGAGGAATGGAGAGGCCTGAATCACGGGATGGTTGAGGAGACTATTGCAACCAACCAGGTGGGAGAGAACTGGGATTAGCTGTGGAACTGAGAAGAGGGAGTGGAGGCCAGAGGGTGAGGAAGGGATTGAAGATGACCGATGACGGATTGGAGACGGGCCGAGGGCATGAAGACGGGGTCAGAGCTGGTCCTTAGACACAGGAGGAGGCGGGTATTCTGAGGAATGAGAGAGAGAGGGAAGAAGCTGGTGTCTGGGGCCCCCATCTTCTCTAGGAAATAGAAAGGAGTCTCCCGGGGGTGCCAGGGCTCCCTGCGCCTGGCAGTCTCCTGAGGGCTGACTCTGCCTGCCTTGGCCTCTGGCTCAGCAATCCTTGACCCACTGCTCTCCACCGTGCCACCCACAGTGGGTGACAAAGGGAGACAATCAGAGGGGGTGGGAGAAAGCTCGTGCCTCTGTGCATGCCATTTCCCACGCCTGGTGTGCCTGCTTCCTCCCGCCCACAATCCACCTGTAGTTCCTCCTCACCTTCCAGGCCCAGCCTAGATGTCACCCCAGCAGGATGTGTCACCCTCCTTGATGCTGCCATGGCATTCAACTGTGTTAGAACACACAAGTCCCCTCCCAGGATACCTGTTCACACGCAGATCTGCCCTGCCACACTGCAGCATCACCGTACAGCTTCTAGCCGATGTCTCTCTCAACCTCTAGCACCGTGCCTGATGCAAGTGATAAATGAGAGAGCACACCGAAGGAAGGACCCAAACAGGCAGGGAGGTTGCATGAAATGGGCTCCACTAACAGGTGTGGAAGTGAATGAGAGCCAGCAGCGACATGTGTTTTCTTTCCTCTGCCCTTTGATAACTATATGGTAACCATTATTTGAAACTCTAAACTTCCTCAATCCCAAATACTTTAGGGGCTCCTCTCTGAACAACAAAAAAAAACAGTGGACAGCTCATCAGAATAGAAATGATTCTCTGGGTTTAGTCAGCAGTGCCCAGAGCAGTCTCATCTTTAAAGGTCGTGAGAAGCTGGACTGAGGCTGGATCTGACCGGTGAACTGGGGAGTCACCACCTTTGGCCTGAGAACAAGAATCAAAAAGGAAGCTGGGTCATCCTTCCGATCCACTGGTCCTTAAGTTGCTGGTGTGGAATTATCACAGACACGGAGATGGAAGCCCAGTTTCAATGTGGTGTCGCCCACCCCTCGTGGAGGGGAGTCACCTGCCTGGGGTTTACGGTCGCATCCATCCTGTTGGGTTGGTGTCCTTGTCATAGAGGATATTTCGTGTTTTGAGTATCACCTCAGCCCACACCCCTTTAGCAGAGGGAACTATCCCGGCGATTTTCTAATCCAGAGAAGAAGCTTCTGCAGCACGGAGAGGAAAGAGATGGAGACCCCAGAGGGAAGTTACTAGAACAATCAGGAAGGCAAGTTTTCAGTTGGAAGCAGGGATTCCTGGACATGAAACATTCAGTGCTAAAAATAGGAAAGTTCTGGGCAAACTGGGATGGTTGATCAGCATAGTTGGAAGGGAACTTAGAGATCATTGCCCAACCCTCTTTCATAAAATATAGTCCCAGAGAGCGCAAGTGACCTGGCCAAGCTCACACAGAAGCCAGTGGCAGGGCTAGGACAGGAGCCCAGGCCTCCAACTCGCTCTGCAGGCCTTTCCTTCACGGCATTTTCTTAGCATCCTCTGGACATTTGCCTTCTTCACTTCCCTGACTACTGTTACTTATGTGGTACCACCTCAAGCAGGGGATTTTCCCTACAGCTGGTTAACTCCCAACTGTTAGACAGGAGGATGTTGCTGTTCCCCTACACTCCTGTTTCCATGACAAGAGAGGAGTCAACTTGAGGAGCCCCCTCAGAGAGCTGTCCGTTGTGTGCACCACAGGCCCTCTGCCCTGCCCAAGGCAGGCAGCGCCTCTGGAACTCTTTCCATCTGTTTTCTGGCAGCCTCTACAGTCTGTCTAAGTAAAGAAATGCTCTCATCCCAAGCCTGGACCAGTGGGTCTGCTTCTCTTTCTTCCCCTTGGGCCTCAAACTAGACACTAAGTCTCAAAAGGAATAAAATCCTCTTGTCCTGTACCACCCTTAGCACAACTGGGCAGGAGGAGAGAATAAATGCATAAGTTGACAAACTCAGTGACAAATGGTGCTGAGCTCCTCTGTCCACCTGCAGATGGCACCTTCGGTGTTCATCACCTCTCATTCCTTAGAGGGCTGAGTGGTTAAGTCAGCAAGCGATTCCTCACCCCAACCCTGCTGGAATTAGTGGTCGGAGAGTGTGAGGCCCCGCGGTGAGGCAGTCTGCAGGCATGTGGCAATGCGCGCTTCCCAGACAACAAGATCCGCAGACAGATGATAGCTACACCTCCAAAGACTCGCAAAACGAGCTTTCAGAAAATGAGCAACATCTTCTCCCGCCTCTCCTAAGCCCCGGGCTGTCTGTTTACACATGGTGTGATTTCCTCTCTCTTATCATGCTTGAAGCTGTTCGAGAATGTCACATTCCAGCCTTTCTGGGCCAACCACATGTCACAGCACAGCAGCCATCGTAATGCCACACATCCCAGAATGTGGCATTTCTGAACGAGTCAGGCAGGAGTGCCAGGCTTTCGAAAGCAAAACCTGCCTCCTCCTGCTTCATCAGGAGCCCCAGGGCTCGTCCCATCAGGTGGTGTGTATTTCAAGATTCTTGAAGGCAATGTGCAATTTTCTGTCCAGGTTGGTGAGTGACAAAACAGAGAAGAGAGACCACAATCATGAGTGTACCTCATCACTTTCTCATTTATGAAGTCCTTTCAGAGCCACACTCTCAACTGACTCTTGCAGTATCCTTGTGAGGAAAGCCGGGCTGGTAAAGCTCAGAGAGTGGAAGTGCCCCAGATCAAATGACCAAAGAAGGCCAGGCAGGCGGAGAAGCTGAGCTGTCGGAGTCCGACATACCTCAGGGCTATTCCCACTACACTGCCCAACGTCTGTCCACGCCACCCTCCTTTGGAAGTGGATGTGCTCGCTAATCCATGAATGTGCACTGGCAAACTCACAGGCGCTTTTCTGAAGCACTGAGGTGGAAGATTGGCAATAAAGCAAATGGGGATTTAAACGAAGATTAAATAGAACCGGGGTTTGGGAAAAGCAGAGCGTCGTGGCTGAGAGCCCTAGCTCTGCAGTCACTGGACTTGGATTCAAGCCCCAGGGCTGTCCCCTGCTGTGTGACCTTGCATAAGTCACATCACCTCTCTGAGTTTCAGTTTCCTCATCGGTGAAGTGTGGATAAAATTAGCACCTGCTTCATACGGCCGTGAGGATTAAATGCGCTAATGTATGCAAAAGAGTTTAGCACTGTGCCCAGCACAAAGTCGGCCCTTGAGAAAGATTTGCTGGGTAATGAACTGAAATGATGGGCGTGGCTGGGATAGGGAGGAAGAGCTGGCGAAGTCTGAAGCCAGGGCCCCTAACTTTTATGAAATGCTAGTGCCCAAACTTGCCAAGCACCTCCCCCAGACGATTGGGGTGAGAGGCGTTCTTGAAATAGCTGAGTGATTCTCCTTGAAGCCCCTCCAAGCCTCAAACACCCATGCCACTCACCTGCTCTCTTAGATACACCCCAGAGGCCTTCATCGAGGAGGAGCTCGGGAAAGGGGGTATAACCTCCGTACCAAAGACGTGTCTCCATGCAAAGAAAGAAGTGGACTAGCAAAAATAATTGGGTAGGTCTGGACCCATTCTACTCCCGAGATGAGACTTAAGAGTCGTGGCGTGCCTAGGCAGATAGAGACCACAGGGAGATGCTGCTTTGAGAACCCTGAGGCCCAGAGAGATGAAGCAACTTGCTCAAGACTGCACAGCCAGGTAGTGGCAAAGTCAGGACTGGAATCCAAGTCTTCTGATTTCCAGCCCCAAACTCCCTGCCACCGCCTCCCTAATTACACAGGCTTTCAAAATCATTAGGGCACAGAATTAGTTCCGCAGTAAGCTTTCGAAATCCCGGTGGGCCCTCCCACAGTTCCTCTTGAGGACAAAATTACTCAGGGAGAAAACTGTATTAAAAAGTCTTTCGAAATGGCAGAGGAGGGTGTTCCCTCAGATGGGAGCGCCCAAGAGAAACAGAGTTGAAATACTGTTTTGATCAGGGGATCATCTGGGCTCCACGTTTTGTGCAATTTTAGTATATGGGTGGTGAAGTGTCAGGTTTATGAGCCTGATACTCTCTGATAAGTGCATTCCAGATGTCTCTGCAGCAATGCCAAAGTGGGGGCAGGCCTCATTCAGCCCTCACCAGAGGTTTGGAGAAACAGGTTGCTCCAATCCCTAATCAACTTTATTAGGAGGCGCCGCACCCATGAATTCCAAACAATGGCTCTGGTCTCACTGTCCTTCACAACTAGCTCCCTGGCCTGGCTTGGGAACAGATTTTGGTGCCTTAGAACATCAGAGCTGCAAGGCAGCTCAAAAACGCTCTGATGAAACTCCTTACCTCGCTGCTGACGGAACCGAGGCCAGAGAGAGAAGGGGCTTGTCTAAGGTCACACTGTAGGCTCAAGATGAGAATTCTGGCTGTATGGCCCACAATCTCCTTTGACCTTAGCAAGGTGGCCTGAGCAGTTCAGATAACAGAACACCTGACAAAGAAGCCAGGGCTACAGCGGGGTGAGGAACAAGAAGAAGCAGCCAGCAGACTAAGCTTCGGGGAGCACTGGAGGCGCTGGGAGCAGGTATGCTAGTGCGTGAAGCCAAGTGCTTGCCTAATATGAGGCCACGCCTACTTCAGACACCAAAAAGACAAGGGAGCATTTCCCCCTTCACGTCTCCCTGCATCCCTGGAGCCAGATTTCCTGAACAAAGGTGCCACCTGGAGAAAGGACAATAGCTTGGTTTGCAACAGGAGACATGTAAGTTACACGCAAGAAAAGACGATCCCAAGTTGTGGAGCTAAGCAGCATTCCTAAGGGATTGCCGTCTCTTGAGGCAATTTAACTAAAGTGGTAGGCATGGTTCTCGGAGAACACATAGTCCTGGAATTGAACAATCTTTAGATTGAGTCTGGAAAGCTTGCTCGTCCTGAGCCGCTCACTTTTGTTGGGACCTGAGTTTGGGGTTGAGGGCTTTTGCTCTTCGTTTGTTTTGGTTTCAGTTGCCAGGGGTGGGGTCCCTCCCAAATATAGTCTTTGGAAATAACTAGTTAAGCACAAACAAAACAATCACTCCCCCCCTCCCGAAAAATTAATACTTGGCTGTGAGTAGGAACCACGACAGAATCACAAAACAAGTGCTGGTTCTTCAAGCCACCTTCAGGAGCCGCTGCTACAGGAAAACTTTTGTCTCAAAGAACAAAGATAGCACCGGCACCTCTATGAGTCATCCTCGAAAAACTACCTACCCGTTCCTCCCCCCGTCAAGGTGCCAAAACTTCAGGCTTTCATGAGAAAATGTTTTAAAACAAATCCTTGAAGTTCGAAAAGAAAAAGACAGGTGTGATTTCCAGAGAATCAAGCAATGTTCCCAACAGCAAAAAGCAGGAAAATTGTACTCTCCTCTGGGCTGCTAGCCTGGGCAACGCTTATCCTTCCCACGGTAGAATCTCCTCAACGGTGGGGACCAACCAAGAAGGAGTCTGGCAAACAGAAAGCACTCAGTAAATGTTTTCCAAGTAAGGGCAAGAAAAAGAATTTTTTGTGGAAATTGAAACTAAAAAATTCATCCTAGTCCAAGCCTCGGAGGATGGTAAGGGAAATGAATCTTGATCTATTTCACTTTGAACAAAGACTGAGAGGGGTTAATACTGTCCCAATGACAATAGTGCAACTAACATTTATTGAGTGCCTTCTGTGTGCCGGGTGCTGTGCTAAGTGTTTCATATTGACTTCCTCATATCCTCATGATAACCCAATTAGCAAGTAACCGTCATTAGCTCCGTTTTACTAGTTGGGTAACTGAGGATTCTAGAAGTTGGATAACTTGCCTAGTAAATGGCAGAACTGGGATCAGAACATAGGCCATCTTAGTTCAGAGCCTGTTTCTTAAGGCATTATATTCTTCTGCCTGCCAATCTAAAGAGCTTCTTATAGCTTAGTTAATTAGGACCCTGGGAGGAGGGTATTTTGTTTTCATGAATTAGCAGGAAATAAACTTCAAGCATGGCACATATTATTGAGGGCTGCAGTCTGGCTCTTGACCTGACTCAGGGAGTGCTGATATTCTTAGTCAGCAAACACTGGTTCATTCATTCAAATCCATAGCCGCACCTATGCTAGGACGGGTCTGTCCTCAATACTGGAAGTGCAGAAAGAAGAGACAGGGAGTCTGCCCTCAGGGGATTCCCAGTCTAGTGAAGGGAAACAGACTTGTGAGGAAGTCACCGCAGTTCCACCTGGCAGGTGCCGTGGTAGGCACACGTGCAAGCCCCTGTGAGCACCAGAGTCGAAAGGGCAGTGCGACATGGTGGTTATGTAGGTTCATGGATTATACAGTTGGAGGGCCTGAGATTGAATCCTGGATCCTCCATTTAACAAGCTGGGTGACCTGGACAAGCCCCTTAACTTTCTGAGCTTTGGTTTTTATCACTTTCAAATGCTGACAGCAGTACAGTCCATGCCTCATCCTGCTGTTACGGGATGGGCTATCTAGTGCCTGCTCCAGCACGTGGCCTAGCACATAGTAAGTGCTGCCTCAGTGAAAGCCCAGAGGGAGGACTGGTCTGTGGAATCAAGGATGGTTCTGCTCAAGACTTGGGCAAGAAGGGTGAGTGGGAAGTGGTCATTTCAGGAAGAGAGACTTTGGATAGAAGCAAGAACATGCATTGTGTGCTCAGAGAAAGGAGGGGTTTGCTCTGGCAGAGGAGAACCAAGACAGAAGCTGGAGATGCAAGAAGTGTCAAAAAAGAGAGTGATTAGCAGTGTCCAGTACTCTGAGCTTGAGTATGCAAAGATACAGGTACAAGGAATTCATCGCAGCATTGTCGGTAATGGAAATGAATGCGTATACTAACACGCATGTAAGTACATAAATATACACAACCTTAGTATCTATCAAAGGAAGAATGGCTAAATAAAGCATGATCTAGCCATATAATGGAACGCTGTTTGGACATCTTTTTAGAGAAATACGCAGCATAGTGTTAAATGAAAATGCCAATTGCAGAAGGGTCTGCTGAAATGATCTCAAATTTGTAGATTCATAGGCAACAGTATAGAGGAATTTTTACCAAACTATTTATAGTGGTTGCCTCTGGGGAATGGCCTGGGGTCAGGGTGGGAGTTGGTGAAGTTTCACTTTCTGTTCTGCATACTACTTCAACGTTTGAATTCTTTACAATAAGAGTACTATTTTGGGGGGTGTCTTTATAGTAAATTTTTTTTTCACTTTTAATGCCCTGAAGGAATTGAATGGGATAAAAAAGGAAAAGAGGCTCTTGGGAGGTCATTGTTTACCCATAAAAAAGCAGGTTCAGGGCAGAATGGTGGCACAGAGATGAACAAAGCGGTGAGGTGAAAAGTGGGTCAGCAAGTGGCTGTTCTTCTTTGCCTGTATGTCAGACGGAGGAGAAAGATTCAGAGAAGAGAAGAAATTGCGGGTGCTGCAGAAGCCCTGAAGGAAGGTCCAGGGAGGGACAAGCAGAAAATAAGATCAATCCATGAAAGGGATGCATTTAGTAGTGCGGAAGGAAGGAAGGAGGGAGGGTAGGAAGAAAGGAGAGGAAGGAAGGGCAAGGAAGGGAGGATGTGGTTGACAGTCCTAAGAGTTCTGAGAAAACGGTGGGTCACCTCAGACTTAGTACAGGAGGTGGTTTCCTGATGAGGTGAGGTGGAGCGGGGCAGTGGTGAGCTCAGGTTAGAGGCTGGATGTTAGAGAACCTGATTTCTGACTGTTCTCAGAGGGGGTGGGAGGGGCTTGCTCCTCATCATCACCCCCAGGGAAGGCTCTTCCATTCCTGGACTCCCCTTTCCAGGTTTCTGGCTTTCTTTGTGCCAACCCACCCTTGGCTCTCTCCAGGCACAACTCTTTGTTTTCTATGGTGTCCCTGGGGATGTGAAGGTGAGGAAGGGCAGAGGGTGGGTGCCTGTGGCTATAGCTACTAACAATGCTGCTTCCGGGTATTTTGTCCCCGGTGGAATAGGATTTTTTTTGTTAAGGGAGGGAGAATGGTCAAAGCTCTCTAGAGTATCCTAGAAGTGCCTGAAGGTTCTCAGAGCCAAAGTCTTTCCTCACACCCTGGGTCAACTGGGGATTATCAGATCATGTGTCCTGATTTTTCTGTCTGAAACCATAGCCAGCAACTCATTCGTATTGATGATTTCATTATTGCTGAAATCAGCTTCAGCAGATGGTACTTGGAATGTGGAAGGAGAGAAGAAGGAAGAAAAAGAGAAGGAGGAGAGAAATGAGAACAGGGAAGGAGAAGGTGAGTCTCCAGATCTCAAAAGGAGGCAAAGAGGGGGAGACGATCAAGCAGAATGTGTGCCCCGCAGCCAAATGGGAGAAGTTAGGAGACCAGGTGAAGAATTTTAGTTATTTTCTTTAGGCCATGAGAAATGCTGGGAGCCTGAGGTTTCCATGCGGGGACCCATCGTTTTCCCCTCATACTTGGAAGCCAGTTCAAGAGAATGAATGGCATGCACACAGTTCCTGCTCCACTCCAGCCAAAACGTCTAACGTAGACTTGTGTTCAGGAGAAGCACCCACCCCTACCTGAGGGAGAGGGGCCAGCTAGCCCTGCTGAGCTTGGCTAACTCGAGGTCTGTGCCAGATGAAGTTTAGTCAAGAGGACATCAGCTGGCAGTCATCTAGCACCCAACGACAGCAATCCTGGACCTTCTCTGCTGTTTGAGGATCAGAAGGCTCTGGGCAAATGGCAACAAGAAGAAAAGACCCTGAAGGCATAGTATCTAAGAATATCAGAGCCAGAAGGACTCTTAAAGATCTTCCAGACAAAATTTATCACTCCCTCCTCTCAGTCTCTAGCACTTTTTGCAGATAGCGTGCTGTGTTATAATTTACTCTCAGGTATCTATCAAAAATACCCTATTTTAATCCACTGTTGCATTGCCAAAGCATGGCATGTAGCTCGGGGTAGAGTCAGTGAACGTTTGTGAGTGTTTGTCACACTTAGTCTTACCTCCTCATTTTTCCGATGAGAAAAAATAAGTTCAAAAAAACTGGAGAGACATCCCAAGCTATTAACTTGCTCAGCCTAATGAGATGCTGGCCAAAGTTTTAGCTCCAGCTTGTGGTGTTCAGGCCAGAACATGAAGGCTTTCCACAGTGCACAGCGAGGTGGAGAAAAGTCAGTTCCAACTCAGTGTGTCCTGTGCAGGGGCAGCCTGGCAGCTATGCTTTGTAAGAAAAAGGGATTTACAAGAGTATCTGGCTAAGGAGGCCGAGTCCCCAAAAGATGCTCTAAGTCTAAGGTGGAGTGTATGAGTTACTATCTTTCCTTTCTGCATTAGGAAGTAGCCCCATTTCCTTCCCAAGAGGAGTGAATGGCCCTTTGAAACTCCCCTGATATGTTCAGAAAGCCCCTTAGGTAGAATTAGGTGTCCAGATGAGTGGCTGAGTTGTGTTTCAGGGACTGGGAAGAGTCAAGCTTTGGATCAACCCTTCGTATAACAGCCTTTGGACTTTGTTCAGACAAAAAGAGAGAAAGTGAAATCTTTCTGGAACAGTATCTGCCAAAGTGCTTCCTCAGAACACTAGTCCCCACATATGTTCTTGGAAAGAAAAACATGGCTCTGTGACCAAGAAAGATGGATAAATGCTGCCTTCTAAACTTCTCTGAGACAATTACCATATACATTAACACACGAAGGGCATGGAGAAATCCTGCAGTGAGGAATCAGGCTGAACTTTGTTCAACCCAGTATTGCACAAAATTATGTCACCAGGAAACACTTTGTTCCATGTCACACTTAGGACAATGGCTTTCGGACTTTTTGTTCACAGTACGCTTTCAAATTCTGGAATTTGGGGGAGGCAGCACACTTGAAATCAGTAATACAGGCAATGTGCATGAGCAGGTCTAGTTTTTAACAAGGTCTTTCCATGGGACAGTCAGAACTACATGGTTCACACAGTGCCCCTCAGTCCTGAGTGGAAGGTTGACTTGAACTTGGTTCTGCCCTAAACATACTTTCTTACAAACTCAAGTTTGCCACCTATTCTAGAAAAGTCTTCCTTGGAATGCCTTGGCATCACACCATACCTCTGCAGCCAGTTGGCCCCACTCTGCAGGACATCACACCATCCCCTCAGCTCAGAGTTCTCCCCAACGGGCATCATTGCAACGGTGTGACGTGCAACTGAAGTAAAAAATAAATTTTAAGCACGTTGAAAAAAGTTTGGCCCCACATCTGTAAATGATTTAAACCACACAGGCTGAGAGCAGTGGCCCTGGAACTGGGATTCCAAAAAGTAAACTAGGAGGAGAGGCATTCACATGAGCTTATCTCAGGGCGGTTCTTGCTCTTCAAGAGACGTGGAGGGCTGGGTGGAGGAGGGCAGGGCTGCTGGACCCCTAGAAGCCAATGTCCCAAGTCCTCCAGAACACAGAGACAGAAGGTAAAGTGTAAGTCCCATTTTCCTATTTCCAATTATCTAAACAAAAAATTTCATTGAAAGAGTTTCAGTCTTTATTTATTTAATCACATGCTTGAGATTTTTTTTAAGCAACCTACCAGAAAAATACAGTAATCCTTAATTAATCTTTGTTAGGGAAATTATGATGTGTGAAAGGGCATCAGACAAGAGCAAAGACGCTGCATCCTCTCCTGGCTCTGCCACTAAATAAGCAAGTAGCTTCACCCCTCTGAGGCTCGATTTCCCTAGCAATAAAAAGATGGGTTGGATTTGGCAACTTCTCGAAACTTTTCAATGCCAATAGTATTCTGATCTCTATAAGATGCAAGAAATAGTTCTAAAATTAATACACAAAAAGTAAATGAAGGGTTGTGAACAAAACCATTATTTAATGATTGTTTGCCATAACATTTATTGGAAACAATGTGCCAGGCATTGTTCTAAGTTCTTCGCATATTATTATCTATTTAGTCTTACGGCATGCCTGTGAGCTAGACGTCAATATTACCTTATTTTACAGATCCTAAGGTATTAACTCCTACAGAGATTAAATGGCTTGGCCAAGACAACACTGATAGTAAGTAGTGGAGCTGGGATTTGAATCCAGCAACCTGACTCTAGAGCTGCTATGCTATGGATTTTCTAAAATATCAGACTTGAAAATATAGGAACAGATGCTGGTGTGTATATCTTCTTATGATATGAAATATATTTGAAATATAAATCTAGGAAAGAAAACACAAATACCTAAAGGGGGAAGATTTCTAAAAGGCACTGATGCAATGAGATAACTAAAATGTCCAGCCAAAACACAGACTGGAATCTATTTCACCCATGCCCTGGTGGCCTGACATGTTGGACCCCGGGTTGGTAAGTTGCCACAGCAAGGTTCTGGAGCTGGGTCCAGGAAGGAGTGAGGTAAGCTGCAGGGTGAGTTCCAGAAGGAGGAAGCTGATGCGTGTCCAAGGGAAAGTGGTGCGAGCCTGACAGTGGAAACTTAGGATCCTTGCATCTCTGATTACTCAGAGGCCTAGAGGTCATCCCATCAAACCTCCCCCCCAAAGCAGCCATTCCCTTTACAACACCTGGTGGTGTTGATCCAGCCTTCGCCTGAGCATTCCCAGAGACGGGGCTTGCTCTGCTTATCAGACAGCCTTTTCTATTACTGGACATCGGAAGACATTAAAAGCTTCTTTCTTTTTAATGAGACAAAATATGTCTTACAGTGATTTCTACCATGGGCTCTGGTTCTGCCTCCAGGGGACCCAAAAATGACATGTGACCCACTTTCCCAGGATAGGATGCAGAAATTAGAAGACTCACTGAGTCTTTTACCACCCAGCTAAAGAGATTGACTCCTGCAGACGTTCCTCTTGTGGCGGGATTTGTCTCATCACCACGTCAGTCACCATCCTGTTGGCATTTTCAGACTGGCCAAGGCCCACAACTTACTCACTTTGGTGTCCTTGGTAAGACCCAGCCCAGGACCTGCCACATATTATAGACACAATGTGATTAACTATTTGAATTGAACTGAATAAGGAAACTGTAAGAGGAAAATATGGCAAAATATGGGAGCCTGGGCCCTTGGCAGCATTGCTGAGACAGCATCTAAGCCCATCTCTAGATCTGGGGCCATTTTCCCCATCTTCCCTGGAACGAGCCATTTTCCCCACATGCTGCAGTTAGGCTGTAGGGACATTGATCCTGGCCCAAGACTTGAAAGCGGTATTTTGGGGATCCCCATTATGCACCCATTATTGTCCCCGTGCCTAGGCCACAGTAGCTGCCAGATAAACACTGAATGAGTTGATGAGCAATCCTACTCAATGTGAACCTATTATGCCAAATTCTTACATGTATCACACATGTTAACTGATTCAAACCTTACAACTCCATGATTAAAATACTAATATACCCATTTTACAGACAAGGTTAGGAAACTCGCCCAAAGTGACTCACCTAGCACATGGAAAAGCTGTGTTTCAAACCCAGACTTGCCTATCTCTAGAGCCCGTGCTTTTAACTGCATCGCACTGCCTCCTAAGGGAGATGAAGAAGGACAGACAGACAGTGAGGCAGATGGAAAGGAAGGGACAGGAAAAAGAAAGAGCATGGAAAACAGCTCTGTGACTGTAAAACTCTCTGTAAAAGGAAGCCCTGGGACCTGTGCGAGGGAAGAGCTCTCTCCAGACCAGTCACATCCAGGTTTCTAAACTGGAAACTGGGGGTGGAAAATTCCAGATTCTGATGCCCCCGCTTGGTATGCAGACACTGTTCTGGGGCTGAGTTTTCATAGCTCTGGAGCTCCCTGCATTCACAGGCACTAGCAGATATGCATCTCTTTCTCTGGCTGCAGGTTGGCAAGCACAGCTTTGCCCCCATCCAAGTCAAGAGACCCAGGCCCAGGCCAGCCATCAAAGTCCACCAGTTGCATCCTGGCCCCTTGGCATCCCCTCCTCCACCCCAGGCATTTCCTCCAGGCCCTGCCAGCTTCCACTCTGTCCCTTGAACCCCAGCAAGGACACCATTGTCTGACTTTTGCCCCCAGTTTAGGCCACAAGGGTTTTACAGAGCGTGTGTCCTGTGCCCAGCTTTCTGCTGAACACCTGCCCTAAAAGAAATCACAGCTAGAATTCACTATTCCAGTTGTGCGTCCGCTAATGGGGAATGCTGCGCCAGGGAGGCCACTTTGCACAGAGTAAGGAGCCTGTCTCAAGAGACTCGTGCCTCCCTGCCCATGTCCTTCAACGCAGCCAGAGAGATCTGACTTAAAAAGCAAACTGGACCTCATCACTTTCCTGTTCTTCTGCTTGATACTCTCATGGCTGTCTATTGGGTTTAAAATACAGACTAAATGCCCGCAAGGCCCGCCAGATCTCCTGCCCCCTCCCACCTCGTCTTGTGTCCCTGGGCTCCTGCACTGGCCGATTTTCAGAGCCTCAAACCCTTGCTCTTCCTGCCTCAGGTGCATGCTGGTCCCTCTACCCAAAATGAGCTCTCACTTCCTGCTCCACAGACCAGCTCTTCCTCCTCCTTCCAAACCTCATGCCCCCATGGCAGCCAGCACTAAACTTAGGCCAGGTTATGCCCCCTTGTTATAAGCCATCAAAGCACCTCTACTCCTTCACCACACACTTTTAACGATCTGTTTAAAGTCAATCTCCCCTGATAAACTCTGATAAGTTCCATGAAGCCATAGACTGGATCTGTTCTCTCCCCAGACCTACAGCAGCCGTGGAAGAAATATCTGAGGGTACATAAGGTTCTAGCCCAGCCCTTGGCTCTAGCTGGCTCGATGTCTCAGGCAACTCCATCCCCATCTCTAGGCCTCAGTTTCACCAACCATAAAGAGGCAGATGGGCTGGGTAACCTCTGAGGCCACTCGCCATCCTGATGTTCTAGGCTCAACAACTTGCGCACACTTACAGTGTAGCATCAGCCTGAAGCAAAATAATTTTAGAGCAATGCCACCCATGAAGGAAGACCCTGGGAATGTAACTCCCTCCTGCGGTGGGTGTGGGTTGTGTTTGCAAAACAAACCCAAGAAATCATCATAAATCATTCCAAGTGGAGCTGCCTGGGTTGAAGCAACAGGACAAAAATACCTCTGGCCACAGCTCCTCTGGGCCCCACCCAGCTGAAGAGAAGCAGGACCAGCCAGCGCTGCGCCCTCTGAAGCGTCAGTTGCCGGGTTTTTCTTTCCATGCCGGGCCCCTCAGTGCAGCTTCTCTCCCACCCTTCAGACTCCTAATCCCTTCCACTGTCTTCAATGATCCAGCGCCTCGCAAAGAGGAAATGACCTGAGAAGACGAGCAATTGAGGTCTAGGTCAGCCACTTCTGAGAGGAGTGTAACCCTCCATAAATTTTTCCTCCGTTCTGATCTAAGCTTTCAACTCTGTCAAGTAGGAGTCAGCACATCTGCTCTAATGGCCTTGAAAACACACAGAGGGGAAATATTCTGAAAATCTTACAGGCTATACAAATGCAGGGATTACTTTTGGCCATTGTTTCCAACCTGCCTGACTAAACGTGGCCACTGAGGGTCTCATCATTTTATCTCTAACCTGGTCCCCAGGTCAGACAAGTTCAGGCGTTCGAGTAGCAGGTGGTTGAATCACCTGGGACTAGTTCTGCTTGCCCTAAAGGTAGATCTAATTCAAACCTTCCACTGTGTCCCTGAGTTGGGGTCAAGGGCCCTAGCTCTAAGCCAGACCCAGTCACAAGAGCTGCTGCTGGATGCAAGAACGCCGGGGTCCCTGTGATTCTGGGGGCTTTTGAAGGCGAGGTGGAGCCGAGGGGCTCAGAGCAAGCACTTTGGTGCCACACAGTCCTCGGTTAAGTTTCTCTCTGCCACTTACCAGCTCTGTAAGCTTCTGTATCCTCTTCAAGGAAACGGGCAGAGTTGGTTGACCTCAATATTAAAAATGATGGTGCTTGCAAAGCATTTAGCTTTGTGAACATGTCACATGATGGCATTCAAAACATAACGTTATTGTTATTGTTATTGTTATTACCATTGTCATTTTTATTCCAGGGCCAGAAGCCTGCCTACCTTGGCATATAACCCACAACACTCATACCCCCCATACTCCCCACACACACTCCATACACACACACACAACCTCCCACACCCACACACTCTCAAACACACACACACACAACTCCCCCCATACACACGCACACCAGTCTTCCCCAAACTCCCTGAGTACGCTTCCCACTCCCTGCCCTGTCTAGCTTTGCCTTGTCCTTCCTGTTTCCCTCTAGCAACTCTACGAGACAAATATTTCTACATTTACCTTATAATTTACCTTATTTGAATCAGTGATGTTCAGGACATGCCTCTGGAAACAAAAGTTCTGGACCAAGAGTCTCTTGGTCAATGAGGGTACCAAATTCAAGCGCCACTACGGAGACATCCAGGCATCTCGGCAACATGGCATAAGAAATAGGTTTCTGGACTATTTGGAGGTGAGATTTTTAGACTCGGCTTGGCCACAGATGACAATCGCCAAGGGATTTCACACCCATGAAATCTTAGTCTCTCTATCTGTAAAACTCAAACATCTATTTTTGTCGTTGTTTATAAGTATTTTCTTCTAGCTAGACAAAACCCTTTTCTTCCAAGAAAGCTTTTGCAGAAGCCCGATATATAAAATACTGAACAGGGGCCAGCTCCATGGCATAGCAGTTATGTTCACATGCTCCACTTCAGTGGCCCAGGGTTCGGAGGTTCAGATCCCCAGCACGGACCCAGCACCGTTCTTCAAGCCACACTGTGGTGGCATCCCACAAAAAATAGAGGAAGATTGGCACAGATGTTAGCTCAGCAACCATCTTCCTTAAGCGAAAAAAAGAGGAAGTCTGGCAACAGTTGTTAGCTCAGGGCCGATCTTCCTCCCAAAAAAAAATAAAAGAAAATATTGAACAGAACAACTGCTTTGGATATAGGAGCGGATATATAATCAGGGTCTTGGCTGACAGCCTTCCTCGACTTCCCACGGTCTCGCCTCTTCCCCTAATCCCCAGGGCAGCCTAGAACCCATAAGGCTTCATAGAGTCCTGCTTGTGGAACTCTTTGTGCCTCAGTTTCCTCAGTTGTTGAATGGGGATAATAACTAGTCCTACCTCATGAGGACGGTTGTAAGAAATAAATGAGTTAATACAGATCCAGCCCTCAGCACAGTGCCTGGACTAAACTAAGTGCTCTGTTAACTCGTAGGCCTCACTGTCATTGCTATTGCCACTCGATCGTTAGAGCGTCTGTCAGCCAGAAGCCTCAGGAATCCGTGATCCTGCAGATGCATCATGAAAACGTGCACATGTATAGAAATTGTAAATTGCCCTCACCGCTCACCATCTCACCTCCGCTGTCTTCCTGGACACAGGAGGAGATATGTTATTTCACTAGATGGAAAAAGTCTGTTTCTGCTGAAAGCCTGTGTTTTGTAAAACAATATTTCTTTCACTGCTTGATTCATCTGACAAACATTTACAGAGTTCCCACTCTGCGTGCCAGGGTTGATACTAAGAATATAAATTCTGTAGAAGAGACAAGAAAGGGAGAGTTCACAGTAACGATGCCAGCCAGTCTGTTTAGTGGCTGGTGACTCATGCAGTCACTCACCCAACAAAGATTTATTGTGCAACTACTATGAGGCAGGCAGCCTGCTGAAGACACAGCAGCAATGAAGAAAAAGCAGGCCCCAGCCCTGTAGAGCTGCTGTCTAAGGGTATGGGTAGGAAAGGCTATAGGAATGATGTGGAAAGAAAGATCCATGGGAGCTGAGGGTGTGGGAGGTGGAGTGGGGTGAAGGAAAGACACCCAGAGGGCAGAGAATAAGATAAGATTTCAGCAGAGTTCTATTCAACAGAGGGAGAAGGGTGTAGCCCAGGTGAGGTGGGGCTAAAGGGAACAGCACTTACCAAATTATTTCCCAGAGGGATTTCCAAGAACACTGCTGTTTTGTTTCTATTAATTTGCTCCTAGGAGAACATATACTACTTTTGGGGGAAGCATCTTTTTGTGTTTTAAATAAGCTCTTTTATAAATAATTATTGAAAGGACATCTGACATGCAAACTGATCCTAGCATTAGTCATCTCCTCGTGAATAATAGGCCAAGGTGGTCCTGTTTCACAGAACTTTTCATTCTGGGGAGTTAGTTTGAAAAAAATTAATTTCACGTAAGGGAAACTGAACATGACTTTCAATACAGTGCACAGGAAAGAGCTAAAGATTTGGAGAAGACCGGAGTTTGGATCCTGCATTCTTACTAATTGGATTTCCTTTCCCCTAACTGGTTTCCCCTTTGGTAAAATGTGGAGCCTGGCGCCTACCACAAAACGGGACTGTCACATGAGGCACCAGCTGCAAAAGTGACCTGTGGACGTTAGGGCATACAGAAGCCATTTGTCTTTATTTTAATAAGTTCCTTTCTTCGTTTCTTTGTGTTCCTTGCCCCCAAACATAATAGAATGATAGTAACTGGATTATTTCTGTGGTTCCTGTTTGTTTTGCGTTAAGAAGGAAGGACCAATCCCTAACAATGGCAATGCCCTTATCTTGGGTGAATCTCCCATACAGTCTGTCCAGCAAAGAGGTCCCAGGGCAGATCCGAAGGTACAAGGTGACCAGGCCAGGCTCTCACCTCTGATGAAGAGTCCAGCTTCCAGGACCCTACTGTCTGACCCACACACACCCAGGAACTTTCCCGCCTCTAGACCCCATCTCTACCCTTCTTCCCAGAAGGAGAAAAGTTCACTCTTTCCCCACCCATCCACCATATCACCTCTTTCCCGGTTCTCTTCACGTCTGAATCCACCACTTACTCACTACCTGTGTGTCCTTCCATTGGCTAAGATCTCTGTGCCTCGTGCATGGGTTTCTTTTCGGTTTTATCCATAAAAGGGATATGATAAAAGAATCTACCTCATGGGATCATTTTCTGGATTAAAGGTGATTGCTTATGCATTTTAGGGACTTGGCACAATTTGAGGCAATTATAAATTCTCGGGGAGTATTTGCTGGCATTCCTGGTACCCATGTTTCCTTCCTTCTTCCTTCCCTTTCTTGCTTCCTTCTTCCCTATGCTGCCCCATGCCCCGGGTCCCTCCTTCTCCCTGTCCCTGCCCTTGCCCTCGTGTGTCCCGACCTCCCCTCACCCCGACAGCTTCCCCAGCCGTGAGTCATGGGAGTTCACTCCCACACTGGCTCCCGAAAGGCTCTGGCTGGCAGGCTGGCAGGCTGCAGAGGCGAACACAGGCTGGGGGCCGGAGGCAGCTCTGCCAGGGCCAGGATTTGCCAGATGGAGCCGGCCTGGTACTTGACTTTAGGGTACTTCTAGGACTTGAACATGCATTTTTGGAGCCACGAGCCATTGTTTTGGGGAACTATAAGAGACCCAAAGTCTCTGAGGACTTGGAGAGGATAAATGTTATATTGCCCATCTTTGCTAAAGGGGAGAAAGGTTGATTCTGGTCATTTTAAGCTGTTCTTTTATTATCTGGGAAACTCTCCACTAAATCCTCTCTCCATCTGCAAGTGCCAGGTCTCTTGGCTGAGCCCTGAGGTTCTTTCCATCTCCTTCTTCAGTTCCTCATTTCTCTCCCAGTTTGAATTTAGCATCAGACCCTGACACCCACTGACATTTTCTCTGTCCTCTTCTGGATTCCAAACTCCTGGAGGACCATCCTCTGCCCCTTTATGCTGAAGGTCTTAGCCCTGTCCCATGTGGGTTAGAAGCATGGAATTAGGATTCAGACAGATCTAGGATTCAGTTTTATCTTTGCCACTTTGTTCTTGCTACCGCACATAGATTGCTTAATTTCTCTGTGTTCATTTTCCTATTTACTCATCCAACAAATATTCATGAAGCACCCACTGTGTTCCTGGCACTGTGCCAGGTGATGAGGCCAGAGCAGTAAAGGAAGCAGGCAGCTTTTGCCCTCATGCAGCTGAGAGTGGGGGTGATAGATAACAAGTGACATCACAAACAATTAAAAATAATAATAATAATAAATTGTGGGGCTGTCCTAGTGGTTAAGTTTGGCACACTCTGCTTCGGCAGCCCAGGTTTGGTTCCTGGGTGTGGACCTACAGCACTCGTCAGTGGCCATGCTGTGGTGGCAACCACATGTAAAACAGAGGAAGATCGGCAACAGGGCAAATCTTGCTCAGCAAAAAAGTTAATTAACTAGTCAATTAATTTAATAATAAAAATAATAAATTGTGATGAGTACAGTAGTCCTCCCTTATCTTCGGGGGATACATTTCATGACCCCCAGTGGATGCCTGAAACTGTGGATAGTACCCAACCCTAGACACTATGTTTTTTCCTATACAGACGTATCTGTGATAAAGTTTAATTTATAAATTAGACACAGAAAGAGATTGACAACAATAATTAATAATTAAGTTGGCTTTAGGGCCATTATTAAATAAAATAAGGGTGACTTGAACACAAGCACTTTGACAGCCCATCTGATAACCAAGACGGCTACAAAGTGACTGATGGGCGAGCAGTGTACGCAGTGTGGAGATGCTAGACAAAGGGAGGATTCACGTCCAGGGTAGGATGGAGTGGGATGGTGCAAGATTTTGTCACACTACTCAGAAGGGTGGCAATTTAAAACTTATGAATTGTTTGTTTCTGGAATTTTCTATTTAATATTTTAGGACCTTGGTTGACCGAGGGTAACAGAAACCACAGAAAGCGAAACCATGGATAAGGGGGAACTATTGTATTATAAATGAAATACTGAGGAACTGAGCTAAACAACCATGTGGGGGGAGTAGAACCTATTTTAATACAGTGGGCAGAGTTGGCCTGGAGCAGCATTTCTCAACCTCAGCACCACTGACATTGGGGGCCGAATTCATCCTTGTTGGGATGGGGCTGGGGGCTGTCCTGCGCATTGAAGGATGTTTAAACAGCATCCCTGATCTCTACCCATTAGATGCCAGTAGCCAAGCCCCCTCCCACATTGTGACAACCAAAAATGCCCCCGAAACAAGGCCAATGTTCCCTGGGGAGCGGGAGGAAGGGGCCCAAATCACCCCTCATTGAGAACCTCTGTCTTAAAGTATGGGTCCTACAGATTTGAGTCTCCTCCCTACCGTTTACTTGCCACGGTGGCTTTGAATAGGTAACTGAGCTCTCTGAGCCTCAGTTTCCTCATGTGTGAAATGGGGTTTTGTCACGGGGAATAATATCCTGTAGTGTTGTTATGAGGAATAAATGAGATAACAACAGGTCCCCACAGCAAGCCCTCAGTAACGTAACAATTACTGCCGATGCTGTCATCATTACATATCTGTCTCTCCAACTGACCTCTGGCGCCTTGGTGACAGGAACTGACTTATAATCTTGTCTATATCCCCAGCCCACAGCACAGAAGCCCAGACGCCTTATAAACCAGGTGAAGCTCTGCCGCATAAATCTGAGCAGTCCCACACACAGACAGGACAGAGACAATCAATACAATTCAACAACAGTGGCTTTTCTTTGACCCCAGGCAGTTCCAATTCTCGCTGATTTGATATCTGAACAGAATTGGGCTCCTGTAGAGAAGAGAGGCGGCTCCTCCCAGCCCTGCTAAGAGAAGCCTGTACACTTTGGAAAGCTCACTCCTCCACAGGGAGAGGCTGATGAAAGATAATATTGCCTTTGGTCTTCCTCTTCTCCCTTAAACAATTGAAGGGGCCTTCCTTTTCCCGTTTGGCTGGTTGGAAGCCCCTGATTCACTTTGGCACGTCAGATCTCGCCTCTGCGCAGGCTTTGTGGCTCAGCCAGTGGACCAAGGAGCACTTGTTTTCATATTTCCAAGCCAATCTGGAGTGAGCGGGTTGGCACCTTCTTGCCTCTCCTGTTCTTCCTGAGCACTGCATAGGACAAGTTTCCATCCCCACAGAACTGGATCTGAGGGGAGCAACAAGGTTAGACTTCCTCCAGCTCCCTTCCTCTTCTTCTTTCTCAGGGAATGTGTGACCCCGGGCACTGTATGTGAACTCCATGCCCATCCCCACCTCATTGCCCTGAAGCTCCTTACAGATCTAATACTGTAGATTCCTTTATGTTTACAGAGCCCCGAGTAACTCCTCCATGGGAGAGATAAAGGGAGATCAAGAAGGGCGTCTACCTTAGCAGTTTCCTCTCCTAAGAAATTACTTGAAATATCATCCAAGACCTTGCTTGCCCCTGCGCTTGGCAAAGCCTGCTCAAGTCCCTCACTGCTTCCAGATCCTGCCTTGAAGCAATTTTGGCAAGAGAAGATAGAGCCTGATTTTAAAAAACAGTATTTCCCCCAAAACTATAATGTACAAGATTCTATGCTGGGCCCCATGGTGGCTACAACAGTGAAGAAGGCCCACTCCTCTGTGAGCTCCCCAGCCCCTGCACAAAAGTGCTGACGACTGTCTGTTGAATGAGGACTTGGCTCCAATTGGAGAGAAGAGAGGACAAACGTCTGTTGAACACCTGCCACATACCAGGACCTTATTAGTTACTCTAGGTACAAAGGTGAACAAGATATGATCCTGTAGACAAACTTAGACCTGGTGGAGACAGGTCTGTCCACAGAGAAAGTAGGATCATTTGGTCAGTGCTAAGAGAACACTATGTCCGCAGAGGGTGATACCCAGCCCAACCCGGGGGTCAGGGAAACCTTCTCAAAGGAGATGATGCCCAAGCTGAGTCACAAGAAATGAGAATGAGTTAACAGAAAGGATATTCTAGACAATGACCGAAGACATGAAAGGGCATGTGATCTGCTGGCAACTAAAGCAACCGGGCATGACTAAAATGTCAAGGAAAAGGTAGGAAGCAGCAAAGGATGAGACAGCAGGCACAGTCAGGGGCGGGGCAAGGGAGGACCTTTGTGACAGACGTGCAGAGGAGCTGCCCAGATCCTGCTGCCCAGCAGGCAGCTCCTTCAGGATCTTCCTCAGCTGGAGCCCCCTCCAGCGACCGAGGGAGGCGGGATCCTGATGCCTGTCCATTTTGGCCCACTGTGGGGTCATGCTGAAGGGCGATACTCACTCTCATGCCCTCCCCAGTGTAGTCTGAGGCTTTGTCAGGCCCGCTTTGACTCCTTCCTCTGCCCAATCCTGCGTCCTCGTCCTTGTCTTTCCTTTCACAGGTGTTGATCCTGCGCAAACAACTAACATCCCAAACTCCATCCTCACATCTGCTTCCGGTGGACCCAGCCTGCTCCGACTTTGTTTGCCAAACTGGAAGCTGGACTCTATTCTGTCACTAGCTGCATTCCATCATTTTTCCTTTGCAACACAGACATTCCAGATGTGTTTACCCAGATTTAACATTCTTCGTATTTATACAGTTGCCTCGTCCGTGAGTTGTGAACAATTGCCAGAGAACTGGCTGGAACTAGTTATATATTCTTTCACTCCTTTTTCACTGTTAGGGGTGAACTGTTCCTCATTACCTATATTTCCACGTGGAAGAACTTCATCTCAAAAACACTCCTGATGTGTTTCTTCCAACGGCCCTCTTCACAGGAGGAAGAGGGGATTTATCTGACTGGTCAGTACAGAAGAGACTCGAGGTTTGGGGCTCATCTTCTCTTCTCTCTGGAGGGCTCCAGAAGAAAGGGGACCACTGCCTGGTCTGTGCTGGAGGCCATGCAGGAAGCTTGGGTCAATTCTGTGCCTGCCTGGGAGCCTTTGGTGGTCCTGCCCTGCCAGGGACTGGTGAGAAGCATCTGCAAGCCCATTCAGCTCCACAGCTAAGCAGCATGCCCCAATCCAGCTTCGACCGGTAATAATGCTGACATTTGGATCATGCTCTATCTGGCTCTAGTAAGTTCTGAACTTGGGCAGGGCAGAGACATGCTATCTTCCAAGCCCTCTAAAATATGCCAACACTCACAATCCAACAGCTTAAAGTGTCTTGATAGATCAATTTCTCAGCTCTCAAAGAATATCAGTAACTGCTGTGGAAGAAATAAGTGGCCAAATAAATGTATGTTGCTCTATGAGAAAGATACAGTCCCACCAAGAGGAGGCATGACTGTGTAACTGAGTGAAAGGCTCCGCCCACACCCGCTGGGGATGATGGACAGAAGCCTCAATCTAATTACTGCTTCAAACTACATCTTATTGCCTTAGTGGTGAACCACAGCATGTTTACACAAGGGAAAAGCCAATGAACTTAACCTTGGAGTATTTTGCGTTAGGAAATGAGCTGAATATTTTGAGTGCGAGGATGACAGCACATTTCTAAAAAGATTAAAGAGTCTTTTCCTCTAATGCAGGTTAAAAAAAAAAAAATCAGATGAGCATCTTTCTTGGATCTTTTACTAGAAGTTAAACAAAGTGGTGGGGCGTCAGCTTAAAGAGCATAGGATCGGAAGTCCACAGACTTCGTTCCTGATCCCAGTTACCATCACAGATTTGCTAAATGACCACACTCCAGACACTTCAACTCTCAGCTGCAGTTTCCACGTTTATACCATGACTATGGTAATACCTGATATGCTCGCCTCACAAAGGTCTTATGAGGATCAAGTGTGATGTTTTATTATGAACCAAACCGTGTGCTAAAAATGATGCTAAGCACATTTCATGGATTTCCACGTGTCATCTTTCACCCTGGGAGGTTGTTGATAGTGTTATCCCCATTTAACAGATGAGGAAACTGAGGCACAGAGAGTTTAAGTAATTTTCCCAGGTTCTCACAGCTAGTAAAAGCAGAGCTAGACTTTGAGCCCAGATCCCAGATCTATCTGATCCACACGCCCAAGTTTTTCACCACTTTGCTGTGTGCCTTATATACTGAAAACAGCGTGAGAGAGCGGAAAAATACTGAGCATTAGATGTATTCTTAGTTCTGCCTCAGGGGAGTCATTAACCCTCTCTGTTGAGCTAGAATCATGGTTCCCAAAGATGTTCATATCCTAATTCCTGGAACTTATAAATATATTGTGATTTATGACAAAGCAAAATTAAGTGTAGATGGAATTAAGGTTGCTAATCAGCTGACCTTAAGCTAGGGAGAGTATCCTGGATTATCCAGCTGGACCAAATGGGATCACAAGGGTCCTTAAAAGCAGAAGAGAGAGGCAGATGAGGTCAGAGTGAGGCAATGTGAGAAGGACTCAACCTGTTTTGCTGACTTTGAGATGGAAAAAGGGGCCACAAGCCAAGGAATGTAGGCGGCCTCCAGAAAGTTATGCAGCCCTGCTGGCATCTTGATTTTAGTCCCATGAGGCCTGTGTTGGACTTCTACAGAACTGTAAAATAAGAAATTCGTGTTGTTTCAAGCCACTGAGTTTGTGGCAACGTGCTACAGAGCACTAGAAAACTAGCGTGCCGCGCACCTGTTTGTGCAGTGGAGGGGCTGGGCTTGAAGTGGATTGCTCAGGTTTTTCTCCCTCTGACACTCTCTGAGTTTGTGCTCTGTACTAATAAACAGTTCTTCCTAAGGCACAGGAAGGAGCACAGAAATAAGTGACAAGAAGTTACTTGTCCCTGGAATCTAACAGGGAACCAGCCCAGGGCCAGAGTCTCAGCTCGTGCATACACCCACCCATTGCCCTCCGCTGCCCAGCAAGCAGAGGCCCCCTCCAGGCTCCCCTCCTCAGGCTCATGGGCAGCATGGTGGGTCTGGAGCCAACAGCAAAATGCAACAGTGGTGCTTTGATCCTCACACCTTTAGTCCTCGCAAAGCTGCCTTGTTCCTGCTGCTTGACAGACACTGGTCCAAAGAGACTGTTTATCTTAAAGCACGAGGAAGGGGAAGCAATACGAAGAATTGAGAGTGAAAGGAAGGGATTCTACCCCCTTCCCTTTTGTTCTCTCCCCTCCCCCTGCAGCTGCTCCACATTCTGGCTGCATTCTAAAACTTTTCTTTTTTTATTACTGTAACACTGGTATATAACATTATATAAATTTCAGATGTACATCATTATATTTCGACTTCTATATAGACTACATTGCATTCAGCACCGAAAGTCCAGTTTCCATCCATCACCATACACATGCGCCCCTTTACCCCTTTCACCCTCTCCACCCCCTTTCCCTCTGGTAAGCACAATCTGTTCTCTGTATCTATGTGTTTGTTTGTCGTTGTTGTTTTTGTCTTCCACATGTGAGTGAAATCGTATGGTATTTGGCTTTCTCGATCTGACTTATTTTGCTTAGCATAATACTCTCAAGGTCCATCCATGTTGTTGCAAATGGCAAGATTTCATCTTTTTTTCTTGTTTGAAAGATTGGCAGCTGAGCTAACATCTGTTGCCAATCTTCTTTTTTTGTTTTTTCCTTTGCTTTCTCCCCGAAGTCCCCCAGTACATACTTGTATATTCTAGTTGTAGGTCCTTCTGGTTGTGCTGTAAGATTTCATCTTTTTACGACTGAGTAGTATTCTATTGTGTATATACACCACATCTTCTTTATCCATTCATCTGATGATGGGCACTTAGGTTGTTTCCAAGTTTGGCTATTGTGAATAATCCTGCAATAAACATAGGGGTGTATATATCTTTTTGAATTAGTGTTTTCATGTTCCTTGTATAAATACACAGAAACGAGTTGTGTGGTATTTCTATTTTTAATTTTTTGAGGAATCACCATACTGTTTTCCCTAGTGGCTGCCCCAATTTACATGGACACAGCCCCCTGCCAAAACAATACAGGAGCCTCTTCAGTCCAAAGCGTGGTCCCATATCATGTTTTCAGGGGCTGAGAGGAACTAGGGAGGAAGGGGTCAGCCAGATGTGGAGGCTGCTGGTGACTAATAAAGGCCATTACCTGGGGCCAAGTTCTCCAGGCATTTTGAGGGAGAGGAGGAGGTTTAAGATGGACACTGGAGGAGGACCGCAGGAAGAGGGATGGGTAAGCGAGGTTTTTGAGCGGAGAGGGAAGAGGACATGAGGCCAGCATCCCTCCAGGCTGGCCCTCCTGGAAAGCTAAGGGGGGGCCCTGGCAGCCTCAGCGGGCTTGGAGATCTCTGTAGGAAGATTCCCATAGCCTTTGTCACTAAATCTGATAGTTCAATAGATGGATGATAGACTTTCGGTTGCAGTGTCCCTTCTCATACCATCTACTCTGTTTTTGCCAAAGGCATATGCCCTCCATACCACTCTTTACGTTAATTTTTTTCTTTAAATCATTCTACTTTTTCCTCCAAGAAATCTATTTTTTAAAGGACATTTTTAATCACGATCTGTGGTAGAAACTTCTAGCGCTCACTCTTCTCGGTCCTCCTCTCTCTCCAGGCACATGGGAAGATTATAATCCCGGCACCTCCCACCCCCACCCCCAACAAGGAAAACTCCTGGAGTGGGTGGAGACTCATGATGGTTCTGGCCAACAGACTGTGTGGGAAGCAATGCGTGTTTATTAAAAAATCACAAAATGATTCTATATATTTTCTGTAGTTTTGTACACTCGTTAGATGTATCCATAAAACTATAGATTTTAGAAATGTCTGGAAGAATTCACAGCAAATTGACTGCATTATCTGGGGAGGCACCTGAGGCAGAGATGGGGTCAGGGGCACAGTGGTGAAAAAGAACTTTAAATTTACCTGTATTAAGTTTTCCCAAGGAAAATATGTTTATGTATTACTTATATAAGCAGAAGTTAATTTTAAAGTGAACAGCAAAATGAAAAATGGAAAAAAAACTGGAAAGTTATGTTGGAACTGTATTTTGAAGCATCTGAAATGCCAAGCTAAGAGTTTGTGCTTTAATAACACTGTAGGCAGTGTGAAGCTAGGAGAGATATGTGGATAGTCCTGGCCAAGCCCCGTCTAGGCTGGGACATGCCTCTTCCTGGGGTGGGCGTGAGGTCTGGATGAGTAAACATACATACAGTGTCCAGAAGAGCATCTAGCACAGAGTGAGTGCTTTGTGAGTGCTGGTTGCCGCTGTTTTTTCCGCTTCCACTCTGGCCACATTAGCCTTTCTCAAGAACATGCCCAGATCTTTCTGCCTCAAGGTTTTCAAACGTGCTGTTCCTTTTTCTCATTGTTCCTTTCTTCCCTCTCCTTCTCATTCTTCAGAGTTCAGCCTAAGTATTAACAGCTCAGTGACGCCTTCTGCGACCTGCCCCACTGAGTAGTTCCCCCTGCCCACCGTGTGTGTCTCTGTCAAAGCATCCTGCTGGTCTTCTTCAGAACACTTGTCCCAATTTGTCGTCACATCTGTGGGTTTTTAAAGTTTTACCTGTTTATTATTCTTCACCTCTGTTCACAAATATATAAACATTACAAAGGCAGGGACAGAAAATGTTGCATTCTCTGCTATTTCCCCAACACCCAGTAGAGTTCCTGGCACAAAGTAGACATGGAAGCAGCAGTAGTAATAACAATAATAGAAATAGCTACTATATATTGAGCACTAACTATGTGCCGGGCATATTTTTACATACTTTACATATATTAACTCATTCAAACGTCTTAATAACCCTTTTGAGTGGGCAATAATATTGTCTCCATTTTACAGGTGAAGAAATTGAGGCATAAGAGAGATTCAGAAACTTGGCCAAGGTCACAAGGCTGGTAAGGATCAGAGCTGGGATTGCATCCTTTAGTACTCCACAATATTTTATTAAATGATGAACTAATTAACACAGTGCTGGCTTATGCTATTCCTTATGTCCTTCTACTCCAAGTATAAATAGCGCCACTTGTTTTAGAACAAATGGAAATGATTAGCATAATGGAGAGAGTGTCTGCAGGGAGATTGTAGCCCTTAAGAGGAGAAGGCAGCTATTTTCCCTTGAGAGGCAGTAAATCGAGCTTTGTGTGACAGAGTTGATGGCAGGGCTGCAAACCAGGAGCACAGTGTGCTGGCAGAGCTGCGAGAAGCTCGCCCGGCTCCAGACCACATTACCTGGTTCTTCAGAGAACACTCCCTGCCAAGCCCAGTCACGGCCAGAGCTCCAAGAAAGGAGTTCTGGGAGCAGCAAGAACCGGCCGCCCAAGGACGATGCCAAGGAAGTAAGAGGAACCAGCCTCTGAGTCAAGGGAGGGAGATTGCTGTTGTCTCCTGGCCTTTAGAGGCAAAACCTTCCTGGAAGCCACACCTTACTGAGTCCTGTTAGGTGGATCCCAACAGCTGCCGGCCATGACTCTATGTACACAGATGTCAAGAAGAAAAATAATCCTGGTATCAGGCAGCGAGATTCGCCGTGCTCTCATCACGGGCCAGGCACTGTGTCAGGGGCTTTAGGTAAATGATCTCCTTCAACTCTCATAACAACCCTGGAGCTTCCTTCAACATTCATTTCGTCCATTAGTATTTATCAAGGTCCTGCTCTGTTGATGAGGTAAGTACTATTTTTAATTCTGTTTTACAGATGAGGGGAAAGACACTTGGAAAGATTAGGTAATTTGCCCCAGTTATGTATTGGCAGCATTAGAACTTGAACTCAGGTCCGCCTGATGCCAAACCCACCTTCTTCACCTCTGCTCTGAATTGCCTTCGGAATTTGAAACCACCAGTTAGTTCTATCTATGTGTCAGGCATTGTGCCGCAATCATGATTAAGGAATTATTCAATGAGATAATGCTGCCCAGCCCATAATAAATGGTTAGTAAATATTAGTCTATGTCATTCTACATATTGTATGGTTATGCACTGTGATGGTTAATTTTGTGTGCCAACTTGGCTAGGCCATAGTACCCAGATATTTGGTCAGACACATCTGGATATTGCTGTGAAGGTGTTTTTTAGATTAGATTAAACTTTAAATCAACAGACTTTGAATAAAGCAGATTACCATCCATAATGTGGGTGGGCCTCATCCAATCAGCTGAAGGCCTTAATGGAAAAAGACTGACCTCCCCCAAGGAAAAGGGACTTCTGCCTCCGGACTGCCTTCGGACTCAAGCTGCAACATCAACTCCTCCCTTGGTCTTCATCCTCCTGGCTTACTCTGCAGATTTTGGACATGGCAATCTCCACAGTCACGTGAGCCAATTCCTTAAAATAAATAAATCTCTCTCTCTCTCTCTCCATACATACCCTCTCTCTAAATATATATGCACATCCTCTATATACATGTATACCACATGCATCATATATATACACACACACTGTATATATACTATGTTATATATATTACATTATGTATATACATTATGTATATTACACATTATATACAGATATTAAATGCATTATACAGTATATATACACATATTATATCTATATTGTGTTATATATATACATTACAATATACGTATATATGTGTGTATATATATATTATACATACATTCTATTGGTTCTATTTCTCTGGAGAAGTCTGACTACCCAAAGATATATGTATATACAATCATGACAATAACCACATGAGCACATAAAAGCTGGGGAGGTCTATATTAGAAGCAAAGAATGCAAACTGCCTGAATTCTTCTAGAAATCCAGCTCCTAATGAACAATACAGCCTGTAACTATCACACTCATCTCCACTTGTATGACAAGAGCTGATTTTCCTACTTTGGTTAGAAACGGATTAAAGGTTAATCCTGGTTCTGCCCATTCTCTTCTCCTCTAGGCCTGTTTCCCATCCGTAAAATGAGGACCATGAGACACTTTCATGACAAACGCAGGAATGAATGTCCACTGACAGTCGGGTCCTCCCTTCACCACCCCTCATGGCTCGGTGTCGGATGAGTGGTGGCAGTGGACGTGCTGAGGAAAGAGGCCCAGTCAGGCGGCCAGAAATCCAGCAGGCTGGTCCCAAGGTCACCACTCACCAGCCGGGTGACCTGGGGTAGATCTCTTTCACAGGCGGCTTTAGTTTCCTCGTCACCAAAACAGTCATGATAATTTCTCTGTGAGGGCTACTGCAAAAATCACCATGAAATCCTGGATGTGATATCATTTCATGAGCAGCAGTTTTTCACTCTCAGAAAGAGCAGTCCAGCTGCCCAGTAGATGTGAGCAGTTTTGGGCTCTGTGTCAAAGCAGGGTCAGCCTTGGGTAGTGCCCTGGAGTCAGCCAGGATGGTTGACGGTCACGCTCGTATGCTCCATTGTTGCTGACAGAGAGGGCACTCATCTCATCATAACAGCCCCTTCAGTGGCAGTCACTTCAGCTCCAAACGCTCAGTCTCATTTTCTCTTCGTAACAACCCCATGTTTTGTAGGCAGCCCAGGGAGGAAGGGGTTAAACTGATGGCCACACACCAACATAGAGGCCAAGCTGGGCTCCAGCCCCATCCGCACTTGAAATCCAGCGCCTGTCCGTCACCATCACCAAGTAAGGTAAGTGACAGTCATAACCTAACCTGAAGATTCAGGGGCCAGGAGAACAAAGTGACTCAGTCGCAAATCCTCCTTCTAAAGCTGAGGCAGAGGATCTGGGAGACAGATGAAGACTGGAAAGAGAAATTAACTGGAAAAAAACAGGGAAAGCATCAGCAAGATTCTAATCAGAGAATCAGGCTGCTGGCAGAACTGAGCATCACTTGTCAAATGCTTCCCAGAACTCAAACTTGATGTTCTCTCGTTTCCCGTTATCTTAGGATTGAGGGAAAATGAAATACATTTTCATATGACTAAACTCAGTCACCAATTCACTTTGTGACACTGAGCAAGCCCTTTAGTAACTCTGAGTCTCAGTTTTCTCTTCTATAAAAAGTCAAATGGTACAAAATCAGTTTCCCAAACTTCACACATTAGACTGCCGGGGTCATGACTTTTGCCATATGTAAGCATCACAGCTACTATGGTTTACCTAATACTGTTCTCTATGTGTATTTACACATTTAAAAAGGAAATTCTCTATCACCTCATAAATGTAAAAGCAGAGCCTCTTGCGTTAATAATTTATAAAGAATACATAATTATTAAGAGCTCGGTCACCTTACTTAACAGTTCACTTCTCCAAGATTCTTTACCTACAGAATGAGGTTAATTTTTCTTCCGTGAATGGAATCTGAAAAAAAAAAATGTT
Organism: Equus quagga; assembly: GCF_021613505.1. Taxonomy (NCBI): domain Eukaryota; kingdom Metazoa; phylum Chordata; class Mammalia; order Perissodactyla; family Equidae; genus Equus; species Equus quagga. Next base: position 70,984,438 of record NC_060273.1, on the reverse strand, counting down.
AAAAGCAAATCAGATGAGAAAGGCAAAAGAGGCTTAAGATGGCAGCCCAGGGGGTTGAAGTCAAGGGGAGAATTCATCTCCTGGAGGAGACAGGAGCACGGTTACATTATTCACTATAGTTCACGATATTCAATATCATTTATGTTATTCAATACAATTCACTTCATTCACATTATCCAATATAATTGGGATGACCACAACTGATGTTTATTTAGTGGCTATTATTGTATTAAGTGCTTGTTAAGTGTGATTTCATTTAATCCTCACAACTGTCATTATTCTCACTTTACAGATGAAGAAATTAAGGATCAGGGAGATTACGTGTCTTGTCCACGAACACAACTCGAAAGTGGCAGAGCAGGGACTTGAAGGGGAGTCTGCCTGACTCCAGGGTCCATGCTCTCGCCCCAGTGGCAGGAGGTTCCTGACCTAGGCACCGGGGTCACTGCTCTTCCAGGCCCAGAGCTGACCACCCACTCCCGGCCACAGGCTCTGGGGCTCGTTCATGACCAACCGAACACGATCCCTGACCAGCCACTCACAGCACATGCCTTATCACTTTTGCAATTGTCAACTTCCTTTTGGGTCGTCCCCCTTCCTATCTTTTCTGGTCCCTGCTGGGGGCATCACCAGATCAAAGTACCCTGAGCACAGCCTTCATCTGTTGCAGGAACCAGCGCCCCCCGTCCACCCTACCCCCCACCTCACCCCTGGCCAAAGAACGACAGTGGCTCTTGGTGACGGAAGCCACACCAGCTAATCTGGTGGCTTCCAAATGGAGTTCCACAGTGAGGCCTCAAGAAGAGAGCATCCAAGAGGGCAGATCAGCTTCATCTTTATTACAGAATTGCTCCCTGCACAAACAACACTAAACTTGGAAAACTTACTAATGGGATGGCATTAGGTGTAGAGTTCGCAGACCCAGGCTTTCACCCAGCCGTGCCACTAAGCAGCTGTCTCTGGGCCTCAGTCTCCTCGTTGCTAATATGGAAATGACCAGCCCTGCCTCACAGCTCTGGTGGGGAACCCAAGGAGACACAGTGGACAATACACATGCACACATATGAAGTAGGCATGAAGTGTCCATGTCCGCAAACCCATGTGCACAAATGAATAATTATGATTAAAAGCGATGCCTCTCTCTAGCATTCGAAACCTCTTTTTCCTTCTTCCCTTCAATGGGTCCTTGCTTCCATCAATACTGTTCTCCTGTACCTGCTGTTTCCATTTCATCTTCCCAGCCCCTCCAGATAGCATTTCCCCCCTTTTCCATCATTGAAAATTATAAGGGGTCTTCGGGTCCTATATCCAACTGATTGTCCTCTCTGATCCAACAGCCTGGGCTGCTGATTCGCCATGACCTGAAGTAGACACCAGCGTAAGCAGACGGGTCACCTTGTGCTTGTTTACGTTGTCTTCATCCTCATCACCTCCCAGTCTCTTCCCCAGAGATCTTTGGCCATCCTGGGACAGGCAGAAGCTGAATGGGTCAGATTCGCCATTGTTAGTCTTCTCTGCTCACAAGCTCTCAGAGGAGGCAGCCCATGAGGGTGGCCACAGCTCTGAGGACCACTGCTCTAGTCTCTGCTCTGGGCCAGCCTAGCCACCTGCTGCCCCTGCCCCAGGAATGGGAAAATGATGGACAAGCCAGGGACTGCAGCAACAGGTCAAAGAGATGAGGGTTCTGATTGAAATATTCCTTGTCGATAGACAAGACATTTGCATGATGCAAGATATCTCTGTCTGAGCCCTTTTTCAGCCCAGAACGAGAGGGATCAGAGCATTCCCTAACCCCCCAGATGGTTGCCCTGGGCAGGACTCAATGGACGGTAGCCTCCTCAGCAACAGCAAATTCAAGGGCATCAGGTTTTTAGCAGCATTCAGGGGACACTGGGTCAGGGCTCACCTGTCCCAGGTGAGCAGTGATTATAAATCTGACAATAAATAAATGCTTTGACCTGGAGGAGCTTAACTCTAGGCTTTGAAATTTAATTCTTTGTGCCTCCTGCCACAAATCTTGCCCATCTCTGCACCCTCTGGAAATTAAGACTGTCCGTCTTCCACAAAGCTGAATTCTAGGGTTTTGAATTAATTATTTAAGGAATTAATCTGTGAAGCATAAACAGGCATGATCCTCATTTGGGAAAATCAAGAAAGAACTCCATGGGAGTGAAAATTCGCATCACTAACGGTTGACTCTTTAAAGCAAGATCCCTACTTGTATTGAGGATATAATTTGAATTACAAAAGTTCAGTTTAGCCACAACTTTTCTGAAATACACATAATAGAGCATAAATCAAGGCCAATTTGAAGCCTAACTGTCCTGTGGCCTTTCTACGGAAAGATCCAAGAGTAATGATTCCCAGAATTTAATGTGCATCAGAATCCCGGGAGAGCTCATGGACACACAGGCTCCCGGATCCTCCTCCAGACCTACCTTGTCATCATCTCTGGGGGTGGGCGGGTGGGGGGAGCAGGGAGGGATCTGTGTACTTAACCAGCTCCCCAGGGGATTGGAAGCAGGCAGTCTGAGCCACAAAGGGAGTCCCTGTGCTCGTCCTCCTATGCCGGAGCAATGTTGCCCCAGAGCTTGTGAAGCTTGGAGGTTCAACCCCTGGCCCACTGCTCAATGGGAGGTCATCAATGCAGATGCCCCTTTTCACCCAGTTGGACCCCAGGCTCCTGTGAGTGTGAACCCTGAACACGAGCACCCCTGATATCTAAGGTGCATGCCCCTCCTAATCAAAAGCTCAGGCGTGCAGTGCTTGTACAGATATACAGATCAGGAAACCGAAGACAAAGAGGGGAAAGGACTTGCTCAACAGCACCTGGCAGCCCAGATGGGCACCAGAGGGCCTGGTCATCTGACCCCTCTGCCAGGGGCCGGTCAGCCTCCGGTTCTCAGCTAAATGGCCCTTCCTCCGAGAGTGAGCTCGAGAAAGAATCAGATGCCTGTTATATTCTGTCCCCACAATCAGCTTTTCTCCTTTGCACTCATCACAGTTGGTGACCATATATTATTTCTTGATGTTTGTCTTCCCAACTAGACAGCAGACTCCAAGAGACAGGGACCCGTTTTGTACACCAGAATTTCTAGCACCTAACACAGTGCCCAGGACATACTAGAAAATTAACAAATATTTATTGGATAGATGGACAGAGACAGAAGTTCCAATGGTCTCTCCTGCATAATAGAAAACAGGAATATTGAAAAAGAGAAGGGTTTGCCCACACCTAGCAACAGGTCTGTGCCATGATGCCAGCAAAGGCAAAGGGAGAACTCATTTTCCCTCAGCCTCAGTGTTCGGGATTGGACCAACTAGGCTTTGGCAAGCCTTCCAATTCATAACAGTGTATATATTTCTAAATTTTATTTGATGAGTGTAGGGTAGAAAGTGACAACATTATTCTCCCAATTCTCTAAAAGGGGCTGGTGGTCCCTCAGGCCACCCAGCTTTATGGTTTCACATCGCCCTCTAGTGGCCAGGATATGTCACCATAGTTTGTGGTGGTCGATGAAAAACTGAGCTTAAACAAGTTTAGAGGCCTGCTTTGAGTATAATAATAACTTACACATGTGTGAAATGTACTAAATCCATGGAGATAGTCATTTATCCATTCAACAACTAATCACCCAGTGCCTGATATATGCCTGGGACAATGCCTGGTGATAGAATATCGCAATGAGTGTGTCAGATGTACCCCCTGCTCCTGCTTACATCTTAGGGCTGGGCGTTCAGTAATCGCACAGCACTGGGTGAAATACCACTGTGACGAGTGTTAGAAAGGAAATTTACAGAGTGTCAATACAGAATATAAAAGTGAGGGGCCCTCTCCGGCGAGGCTTCTCTGAAGAGATCACGCTTAAGCCTGGATTTGAAAGACAAGGAAGAATTAACAAGGAAAAAGTGGGCAGGGGATGGGAGGGAAGGAAGAGGCAAAGAATTCTAGGCCAGGAAGAGCTCTGTGAGCCAGAGGTGGAGAGAGAAGGCGAGGTGGCCTCCGGTGGAGAGGGACACAGGTGAGGCTGAAGTTTCCTATTAATGTGAGACGGGACATAAGTTGCTCATAGTGACACAGCTTCTGGGTAGTGATAAAGAAGATGAGGCCCCAGCCAGGGTGCATACCGCAGGATAGAAAGAGCTGTGGGGCAGAGGGCAGATGGGGGCTCCGAATGGCCTGTGGGAGGGAGGGAGGCACCAGCTCCTCCAGCCTGATATGAGCTCAGACAACAGCTGCTGGAAGGTACTTGAAAGGTCACCTAGGCCTCCCTGTCCACTCAACAGGGAGAAAACAGGCCCAGAGAATGGAAGGTCATGTGGCAGTGAAAGGTAAAACTCCTTCTCCCCATCCTGTATACCCAGGTCTGGAGGAGCTCACTGCTCCCCAGGGATGCTCCAGCCTCGGCCCCCCAGCCTCAGTCAAAAGTCCAGTTCCTTTAAGGACCTCTCTTCAGAACCGTCCTCTCTCAGCGTCTGAGGATCCAGCTGCCATAGCCCTAGGAGCCAGGGGCTTCAGGGTCCACATAGACAAGCTTATCCCTCTGGACCCCGCCCTCCATGCCACCCCATCTGGGACCCACCAGCGGCTGCTACACGGAATTCCTGCCCTATCTCTTGGCATGCTGTGCCCTCTCTCCCTTTGGGGCCTGCCCAAAAACTCTTCTGTCTCACCAGACTGCTCTCTCCCCGTTCTCCTAGCCTGGCCAACTGCCGCTCACTCTCCAGGTCCCGGCTTAGACATCCTCCTCTCCAGAAGCCACCCCCATACTCCCCGGGAGCCCCCTTTCTGAGCTTCCCCACTGGAGCACTGATCACATTGCATTTTGATTGCCTGTTTCCTTGTCCATCTCTCCAACAGACTTGAACACCTGGAGGTCAAGAACTACGTATATCTCATTTTCTCCTGTATCCCCAGCAGCTAGCACAGCGCCTGACACTTAGAAGGTTCCCAGAACTATTCCTTAAATAAATAAATGAAGGAAAATAGAGCACTCTAACCCCAGCACCTGCTTTTCACTGCCCTGCACTGGGCTTCTCAGTTCTTTCCGCCCATCATTCTCTGCCCTCTTTTTGTCTAACAGGGGCCTGTTTACTGCTGTAATATGACCTGAAGGAAAGAGAGCAGTTCTGTCCCAGCCCAGGCAGGGACTCGTCAACCTCACACCAGCTGCTGGTGTCCCCTAACCTCCCTGGGAAAGTGGAGTGAGAAGCAGGAAGGAGCTCTCTGCATTTCAAACTTACTAGACGTGCTATTCACCACCACTTGTTTTCCTGGTGACTAGGAATGCGTTTGAAAGTTGGGTTTTCTTTTTTACCAACTTCCCCAGCATTCTGAGGCTTGGATGTCTCTGAGTGAGTCTACGAACTACCACAGACCCCAAGGCCAAAATCCTGTTCAAGGGAGGCCCGCCATGAGTCAGCTATTCCCCAGCCTGCATGCAAAAGGGATCCTGGCAATTCTGCTCAATCAATGGCACATCTCTGTCGAAGGCCTACTATGTGCCAGGCTGTTTTAGGTGCTTTCCATCATTGGAGAATAGTCAGGCTTTGCCCTTGCCCCCTGCAGAGCTAATATTCTAGCAGGAAATACAGCATTAAGCAACTTATTACACAATTATTCAGTGACAATTGAGATACAAATTGAGGAGGAAAAGTGCAAGGTGCCAAGAGAGCACAGCCTGAGTGGCCCGGCCCCACCTGGGAGGTCAGGCTGGCTGCCCAGAGGCTGTGACTTTTGGGTTGAGAGCTGAAGGATGAGTGGATGTTAACTAGGCAAAGAAGAGGAGGCAGTGTGTGCACGTGCGATGTGTATGTGCACACGTATGTGGGTGCATGCAAACCTGTGAGCATTTGTAGCTATAGGCCTATTGTGCATGTGAATTCACGTGTGCACATATGTCAGAGCATATATATGCCATGTATATTGTGTGTGTGTGCCTGCATGCACATGTGTGTGCACGTGTGTGCCACAGTATATGTGTGTCCACGTGTGCAGGTGCGTGTGTATGTGTCCCAAATGTTTGTGCGTCACTTGTAGAGTCAGACCCTCTTCAGCCTCTGGGCCTCCTTCCCAACGCAATGAGTCGTCACTGTGAAGCAGACTTCAGGGCTTCTCTGCATGGAACCGTGATTCTCAAAACTCTTTTGGCTCAAGGACCATTTCAGTAACAATAACATTTTACTTGTGTCCTTGCATTTACTCCTCCAGCAACCCCAGGAGGCAGGCATGGTTATGGTCCCATCTTGCAGAAGAGGAAATAAAGGCTCAGGGAGAGGAAGGGTCTTTCCTGAGATCACGCAGCAGGTTAGTTTTGGAGCTAAGAGTTGAACACAGGTCTGTTTGACTCCAAAGCATACACTCGAATCCACTGAGCTCTCTTTCCTGTCACTAGGGCAAGGGTCAAGACGGATCAGCCATAAGGAGGGTCCCCCTCCCACTGTCGCAGCAACAACACCCACCCAGCAGTGAATGGAAGAAGCTTCAGTGAAGCCCTGTCCCAGTTCAGCCACTGAGTCACTGTGTGACGTGATCGAGTCCCTCCTCCTTTGTGAGCCTTCGAGACTTTCCTGAGTTCTTCCAGTCATAAGGCACGCGCATCGAATTGTGACTGTCATTGATGCTGAGGAATCCAGTGGACCTGGTTCAGAGGTCCCCTCTGCTTTCTAATGGCCGTGTGACCTTGGAAAAAGTTACTTAGCTGTCAAACTTTCCTCACTTGTAAAACAGGAATAAAAATTGCACCTACTTCATAGGGTTGTTTGAGGAACAAATGAGATAATGCACTTAGCATAAAATGATTGCCCTGCGAGTGTTAGCTAACATTGTCATTATTTGCATATATTGCACACTATTATAAGCAAGGATTATTTGGGGTCCCATTTTGTTCCGGTTCAGGGTTTTAGAAGAAAATGCAAGGAAGCATCTGGTTTGACCAGGATTGCTAGATATTGGATAGTTTGTAAAAAAATTTTTTTACAAAACCAGACTTGGCTCATGGGTCAATGGAAAGTCAGTTTCCCTTTGGCTCTGAGGCCGGCGGTTCAGAGCAGTTTATTCTGGTGCTGGCTCACAGTTTGGTTAGATTCAAGGCCATGACCATGAGTAAGCGATTCACCCTTGCCAAAAAGTATAATCATGGTCATATTCTAAATATTTGTCCCATAAGAAACCAAATCTGCCCAACCTTCAGGGGTCATAGATGTCACTCACTCACTCAATGGAGTTCATTCATTCATCCAACTCGGAATTATTGACCACGCACCTCATCCCAGGCACTGAGCACTGGTCATGCTGGAGACTAATGGGAGGGAAAGCCGTGGGCAGCCTCGGGTGATTTTGGAGAAAACTCAGGGCCCTCAGGGAGGGTGACTGCTCCCGAGCGGTGCAGAGTCCTGGAGAGGAGGCAGGCCCGAGTGTTCGGTGCATCTTGCAGTGCAGCTGGTCCCAGATGGAAAAGGCCATTAGGGGTCATCTCAGAGAATACACACATTTGACAGGTGGAGAAGCAGGCACCCAGAGAAAGGAGGGAGCCACTGAGATCGCGAAGCTGGGCTTCATCCTGCTCGCCTGACTCCTACGTCACCATCTCTCACAGTGAGCCCCTCCTTTACTCCCAAGATTTCAGGCCCACCTCATACAAAAACACAGCTTCTTGAGACATTTTAGCCCATGAACAGCCTCAAATAGAGACAGTAAGAATGAAAAAGCAACCTCACTCATTTCAGTGTCTACCGCTTACCGGGTGATTACTTGGTTCCAGGCACTTTGTTCAGCGTTTTATATGCCTATCATTTTAATACTCAAGACAACCTCATTGGGTGGGTCATTATTACTCTATTTTACAGAAGAGGACACTGAGGCTCAGAGAGGGGAAGGAACTTTCCCATGGTAACACAGCTAGAAGTTACAGAGCCATCATTGAACTTAACTCTGCCTAACTTTGAACCCAGGCCTGTAACCGCCATACAATGTCCCTCAGTGGGATACAGGGCACAGGGTACTTGTCGGTTTACACCTTCTTCCTGGGCCCACCCAAGCTGGCAAAAGTTTGATGACTGCAGCTGGGAAGGAGGAAGAAAGAGCAGCAAGTGAGCAGCAAAGACACTTGAAATCCAATCCTAGGATGGAGTACCCACTAAGATCCAGGACTGTGACAAGCTCCAGGGTGATGACGATGGAGGGAGATGGGAGCTCACTGTGTGGTGAGGAGATGGATGGATGGATTCAGTGCTTGTCCCAGACAAGAGTGGCACCAGATGCTGCGAGATAACTTGTGTGGTGTGACATAGAGCAAACCATTTCCTCCCTTCTGGAGAGGCAGCACAGTACAGTGATGAAGCCCAGGGCCCCTGGAGCCAGACTCCCTGGGTTAGATCTTAGCTCTGCCTCTTACCAGGTGTGTGACTCATGCAATATTAGCATTTACTGAGTTCCCTGCCCTCTTCCGTAAAATTGGAATAATAATACCTATTTGATAGTATTGTTATGAGGACTAAATGAATTACTATTTGGAAAGCACTCAGAACAGTACCTAACACATAGCAAGAACTGTATACATTTTTGCTACATTTTTTTAAATTATGTGAGCTAAAAATAACATACCTGATTGTTTGAATTAAGATACCTTTAGCTGTAAAATAACAGAATACCGGACCCAAAGTGGCTTTAACAAAAGGTTTTATTAGTATCTTCCACAATGAGAATCATTTGAAGGGCAATGGTTCCAGGCTAAAGGATGTCCCCAGGAACTCATGATCTTCTCGTTCTCCTTCCCAATATCTTCCATATATCCTTGGCACCCCCCCTCATGTCTCAGGATGGCTGCAGCTGCTCGAAGCATCACATCTTCACAAAGCCATATCCAGACACAGAAAGGAAAGGTCCTGGGAATCTCTCTGGTACATATTGCTTTCTTATGAGAGAGGAAAATGTTCCCTAAAAATCTCCCAGAAAACTTCCCTTATCTGTCCTTAGCCAGAACAGGATCATGTGATGACCCTAGCCACTGTAGAAAGCCAGAAAAACAAGATTCTGGTGTTTTCAGTTATCTAGAGCTGGGCTCCAGAGGAAGAAAGATGAAAGGAAAAAGAGCTGTTGAGAGGGCAATCAACCTGCCTTGCAGGACAGCCTTGAGAAGGGAATGTGGGAAAGGTGCAGGAACACTGTGAAACATATGCACACGGGTAAGGTATTGTTCTCATAAATAATAACGGCAATGCTAGTCCCTGTGGGGTAGAAGTAGAGTCTAGAAAAGCAGGATGCCAATAATTCCAGGCAGGCCTGTTCTTTCCCCACAGACATGGCAGGCAAGGGGAAAATGAAAGGAAGCCAACTGCCTCATGGGCCTGACCCCTAAAACTGACACCGTGCGACCTTGTAAGAACCCAGACCAGAGGAACAATTGGTCACCAACTTTCTCCTCTCAGTTTGGTAGGTCATAAATAAAGCCTGGAGGGAAAGATAATGAAGTTAGTTTAAGAACAGTGGTAGAATTTCTCTGAGGGGAGAAAACTTTTGTTTAGAAAACACTTTGATGGGGCATTTTGTAGCGAAAAGTCAGCCCCCCAGTCATGGTCAAGATCAGGGATCAGCTAACTTTTTCTGTAGAGGACCAGATAGTAAATATTTTAAGATTTGCAAACAATATGGTCTTTCTCACAACTACTGCATTCTGAGTAGTATAAAAGCAGCCATGGACAATACGTCAACAAATGAGTGTGGCTGTGTTCCAATAAAGCTTTATTTATACAAACAGATCGAGGGCCAAATTTGGCCCACGGGCCATAGTTTGCCAACCCCTGCTCTCCAAAGCAAGTTACATAAAACAACAACTGAGGCCAAGGGTCTCAAACTCAAATGCACAAGGAACTATACAAGTAATGTAAAGAAGTGAAGCAGGCTGGGTGGGGTCTGTGGCAATTCAGAGAACACATGACTCATGGAAAGGGGGCAGTTGCAAGACCCAATGTTGTCAGATCGTCCAATTTTTCAAGAAAATCCGAAATGCAGATATTTATATCTTCTAATTTTTAAATGTTGGCAACCAACTCAAAATTTTAAACCTGATGCCAACAAAACAAAACCCATCTGGGGGCCAGCACACCTTGGGGGCAGCCAGTTTGTGACCTCTGGCTTAGAAGCTCTTTCTTCTTGAGCAACATGCTATGACAACCAAGTACACATGAGACATTTCAGTGGCACGATCCAGGAAACTTAGCACAAAGCCAGTCTGACCTATTGTGAATGGAATGCATAACGGCTACTGTCCTGCGTGGTGGCCAGGCATAGGTGGGAGCCGCACAAGAGCAATTAGCCTGTCTGTACCGTATTTCTCTTCCTACCTCATTAATGCTCTGCTTTCTGTACACGGTGGTGGCATCAGCAGGCTGGGGCCTCAGGTGCTGCGTAACATTCCTCGTACAGACCTTCCTGACATACCTCTGAGGAGCAATGAATTCCTGTGTAGAAAGGTATTTTGCAAACCAGAAAGCCACATATACATCACCTTGACCAGTTTCTGGCTTCCATGGCCCCAAACACTGCCTCAAAGGCTCTGATAAGGAGTCTATTCTTTAGAGAGAGGTCAAAAAACCCTAGCAGCAGGACAGATGCAAAGCAAAAGGACTCAATCAGATCTCCTGCTGGTACCAAGGCCCCGTGAGCTGTGTCCACACCGCTCTGAGGAAGCCGGGGCAGCTGCCTCGGGCTGCAGACAGCTCAGCGTGGGACACCCTGTCCCTGGCTGTCTTTTAGCTGCTCTGCTCACCTGTTCACTGACTTCTTTGTCCTTCCCACCAGTTCCTGTAAATCTGCTGTGTCCTGAGTCCTCTCCTGCCCCGCTCAGCTCTCCATCCTCCTGCCTTCTGCCCTGCTATTTGCCTGGAGGCTCAGCTTCAAGGGATGAACTGACCTGCCTTTTCTCATCTCTCTGTAAACCCCACTCTGGGTTCCTTCAACAGTATCTTGGGGCGGGAGGGGAGGAGAAGACAGAGACAGAGACGAAAAACAAACAATGCAAACTTCCTAGCTTAGATGTTGTTCAGCCTCATGTCCATGGAATCCAAACCGGTCCAAATGAGATGCTGGACCAGCAGTTTTTCAATGCTTCCTCAACACCTCTGATTCTTCAGAGCTGTCTCCAGGACACAGGTGGGGGTTATGGGGGATGACACAGGCCAGGGGTGACTTCAACAAAGCAGCTCCAACTGATCTGTTTTGTATGTTTCAGACCCTCATAAAACTGTTACCTAAAAAAATGATTCCTTTGCTTAAAAAAAAGTTTGAGGGGCCAGGCCAGTGGCCTAGTGGTTAAGTTCATGTGCTCCAGTTCAGTGGCCTGGGGTTCGCCGGTTTGGATCCCGGGCACAGACCTACACACCTCTCACCAAGGCATGCTGTGGCAGGTGTCCCACATAATAAAATAGAGGAAACTGGGCACAGATGTTAGCTCATGGCCAATCTTCCTCGCCAAAACAGAAGGATTGGTGGCAGATGTTAGCTTGGGGCTAATCTTCCTCACCAAAAAAAAAAAAGGTTTGAAAACTTCCGTGCTAGCTGCTATGCCTAGAACAGATGGAAGAAGGTAAGCTCCTACATGGAAGAAGTCTATAGGATAGCTTAAGGTGGCAATATTTTCCTGGCAAAGGACAATGCAGGAAAAATTGGGCTAAATTTTTGTTTGAAATAAAAATAGCTTTATTGAGTCATATGGGAAAAAGGTGTCTGTTTGCATAACTCAAATGATCCACTTTGTTGAATGACGAGTAACATCAAGAACTATTTTTCAGCCACTTACATTTGAATATCTGTTTATATTTGCCAAGTGGCGACGTGGGGGACCATTTCTCATCTTTCATGCTGCAGTTAGATTGTGGAGCGTTTCTCGAAGCTGCCATGAGGCCCTGCTCATCGCTGCTTAGTGGACAGACCACCCCTGGGACCACCCCAGGGGATTATCTACAGGGCAAAAACTCTGAGAGGCATCCCAGCTCCCGCTTTCTTCACCTTTTCACTCAAGTTCAGATTTCTCCCAGGGGATGGTAAACCCCAGGTCTTAGGGACGGGCAGGGGACTGGGCTCCCAGGGCCGTGGGACGCTGAGCCTGCAGGGAGAGGCCGGCGTGAGTCAAGGGAGGTGCTCTGTCCGCTGAGCTCAAGTCTGAAAGGCCGCACACACCCCGCAGCTGACTCAGCTGACAGCTCAAGCAACAGCTAATTTGGGAGGGGGATTTGCAGGTGTGAACACTGACCAGCTCTGAAAGAATAGAAAAGGAATTAATCATTGCATTTGAGAATCGTCCATTCTCAGACTTCCACAAGCAAAGGCTCTTAGAAACTCCAGCCTAGGAGGAAACAGAGAGGCTCCAACATTGCATCATGGCAAAGTTCAGGCTCTGGAGGCAGACAGATCTAAACGCGGGACACCGAAAGACTCTGGCTAAAAGGAAATTTACTGGAGGGAGTGGGGCAGCTCACAAGAGGGAAGAGAAGAGAGAATCTGGGACACACTCGGAGCAGAGATCAGGAGTTACCTGGCCATCTGGCCCAGGAACTGGAGCCATAATCAAGTCCTGAGGATTTCTTCTGCTCTCAAATGATACGCTCAGGATTCCAAGCCCCGGAGGAGAGTCATTCCAATTGCACTTTCCCTTGCCTTACCAGTGAGATTTGAGGACACGTTCAGGCACCGTAGCGAGAGAGGCAGGCATCTGATTTACCATTCCAACAAGACCCTAAACACGGAGAGTGAGATAACTCCCGAAGGAAATCAGGGGCCCTGGGAAACAGGGAATGCTGCCTGTGACCATAAAGAACAAACGTCTACAACCGCGCACCTGCCACAGGGCTGCTCAGGGGACTGACAGAGACCATCCACATAAGGGCCGAGCACACCGCCTGCCGCTGAGGAAGCCCTCCGTCGCCATGAGTCTTTCATTACAACTCAGGCTCCTGTGTGAAGCGATACCCACTCTACGGCACGCCTGTCGGAGCAACACCCTCTGAGACCCCTCCCCCTCAGGAATCGTGGTTCTAAGGTACCTTGAATGTAGACATCATTTGCCTGGGGAAATTTAGATTTTACTGACCACCAGCACAGCCCATGCCACTGAGAGTCCACCCATATCTGGGATGGGACAGACCGTCCCGAAAGAGACCCTCATGGATTTTATTCTCTTCGGTACTCCGAGAATGCTCTGCGTACTGTCCGCTCTAAGATCAGGGATGCAGGCTCAGAAACCCTTACAAGAACATGCAGCCTCGAAGACCTTATCTCCTCCTTAATATTCCACTAAGTGAAGAGCCGGTTCCTTGGACCCTCATGCCAAACCTCAAAAACTCTAAGAGCATGTGCCAGACAGGGGACACCCACCCGCTTCACTGTTCCCGGCGACTGCCCTATTAAAAGGCAGCTGCAAACCCCTGGTGTCTGAAGCCGCGCTGACTTAACTTGAGGCATTCTAACTTCACAATCAATTACGCAGATAGGCGAGGCGAAATGGAAGGTCGTTCTGCAGTTGTCTGGCCAGTCAAAGCCACCCTACCCTGAAGGACACCAACTGGGCTGACAGGTGACAGATCTAAAGCATCGTCTCTGAGCTCACTTTCATTTCTACTTTGTTATTTGAAGGGAGTATCAATACCATAACTCAATAACACACATCTTCAGCTTGGATGCCTCTAGCTTCCTCCCTCTAAGCCAGTTCCATGATTTGTTCATTCAACAAACGTAGACAGAGATCCGCTAAGAGCTACTTACTGCATGAGGAGTTGAATAATAATCATAGCTATTTTTTATGGAGTGCCTCTGATGGGCAGGCTGCGATGGTTTCTTCACATTGTCTCAATTCGTCACAACAGCCCTGTGGAGTATATCAGCTCATTCTTTTCGTAATAACTATGGATGCTGCTTGAGCAACTAGAAAGCTTTCAGTACTTTACAATAATTGTGCTTTGTTTACCTTACCCTTGCTGTTTCTTTGCCCACACAAAAGGTTAATAAATGAAACCAAAGGGCTGGAGTTGGGCTGAGGGAGCAGGGGTGGCCCTATCTGAAAGATGGTCTCAAACCCTCTTTCCTTCCCCCGTATAAAGATAAGCCTTCACCTGAAATATACTTTCAGGTGATATTTATCACCTGCCTAATTATCAGGTGAGGCTGATAAGAAAGTCCAGTTCATGCGTCTCTGTTCCACCAACTCCTGTTCCAGAGGCAGCACTTCCCAAGTACTGGAAGTCAGAGCCGACCACAGCTCTGGGTGGAGAATAAAAGAGAAAACAGAGATGAATGAGGGTTGGTGATGGCGTCCCTGAATCCATTGGTCTCCCTTGGATCTGAGGAGATCACCTGGCCCCTCAGATTCCCCTGTGGATGCTCAGACCAGGACATTGTTTCTGCAGAATCTTCCCACCAGTGACTCTCCCGGCAGGACCAGCTGTTTGGCTGTGTTTAAGCTGTCACCCAGCCAAAGCAGCATACTGGCACACCCAGACTCCAGCCTAGCAAACACATCAGGTCTGTAGCCTGTGCCAGGACTTTTTAAAAACATAGTTTGAACCAAACAGCCAGTCAATTTAAAAACCCTCCAAGCAGAGAGCCAATGAGATCTGGAAACAAAGAAAACTGAAAATAAAAGGAAAATATATTTATTTATTCACTCATTCATTATTTATACCTTGCCTTTCTCAGAGAGGATCTAGATGTCAAAAACCAAATTACTCTTTTAAAAAACAGTATTACATATGTTTTGCAAATTTCAATGATATTATAAAAAATAACTTGGGTTAACATTCAAAATATAAAATGTGTGTGTGTGTGAGCCCACTTGTGCCTGTTCACTACTCCGTAGGGTTTCAAATGCAGGAGTTTCTTTCTCTTTCACTTCCAAACTTAAAAATATGTCACAACACAGTATTGTCTACCTAAGTCATGCATGCATTCCTTCAGAATCATTTATTGAAATCCAACCACGTGCCACCCACCGAACCAGGTGTTTCGGACACAGTGGCCAAAAACCCACATACAGTCGCTGCAGACACAAAGCTTACATTTAAGAGAGTTGGAGACGAGCAATGTTGCTCTGTGCTGAGACTGGACACTCCTATCCATGGGTCCTCAGAGCTGGGAAGGCACTCAGAGGTCATCTAGACCAGGATTTTCCAAAGCACAGCCCTTCACGTACCAACCTCACCATTTTTGCCATATGCCAAAACCACCTTCATAGATTTCTTTAAATGTTCTCATCTCCATAAACACTTTTATTTTAAGAGAAAACTCTACATCATGGAAAACCAGGATCACTTGTAATTAAAAAAAGGCAACCATAAAAATAAATAAATAAAAACAAATAATGTGATTAAATTCTCATCTAAATAGATACATGCAGTTCAAGGCGGCCTCTGAGCATGAAGTCTGCTCTCACTTTGCAAAAGAGTAAGATCAAGAGGTGTTTAAAAAGTGTTAAAGATATATTAACGCCAATCTGAGAAGTTCTTCCCTTAATCAGGAGGATTAAAGGAGGATTAAGTTGTGCACAATGTTCTACTATGTGATTTAATTGTTTTTAGGGTTGTGATAATTAGTCACAGGATTTAGCAAATCCTGATCTAATCCAGCCCTCTCATTTTCCAAAGGAAGCTGGGGCCCAGAGACAGGTGGTGACTTGACTAAGGGCAAACAGCAACTGAATGGCAGAGCCGATACCAAACCCAAGTCCTTGCCTTCCTACCCAGACCAGTAGGTTCTGCTACAGTGGGCTGCAGACCACCACACTAACAGCTAAACAGATTCTTATATTGGTTCTTCACCGTGACTGAAGACTGGTCTCGATCCACCCTACTTTTGGATGGGAAGAAACCAAAATCCATGCATGCCAGGCATCACAGTCCTTCTCATTCACAAAGATGGAAATTTTTCATTTTTTTCTGTTTTCTCCAGCCACTCATTTTCCATATGTTATAGAAGTTCTTGTAACAGAAATATCCACTAAGACCCCAGATAAAACCTAGAAAGTTTATAAAGACTTCTGAACATCCCAAAGTTTACATAAGATCCTTGGATAACTTCCTGTGATAAGGAACTCATTGGGAAAAAAATACCCAACCCCATCCCATAAGGACTCTTTGTCCTATAAAACTCTCGGTGAGCACATCCTGTACTCAGCGACCCTCACCACATGTTGACTGTAACACTTAAAATCAGGCCAAGGAGACAGAGGAGGGAGAAACCCTCTCTCGTTCATTGAGAAGGGCACCTCAGTTTGCCTGCCCCAGTCCATCCCAAAAAGTAGGTTCCAGCAATGGCCCCAGGGAAGCAATGGGATGTCAGAGCACGCAGAAGCCATCAGCCCATTAAGGGAGTGCATTCCGCCATCCTTGCTTATGCTGCTTCTCTGGGAAGATGAGGCCAGGGTTTCAAAATTCCTCTCAGGAGGATGTGACAGTTCATGAAAGCTGGCTGCTTTTTTCTCTTTCCTTTGAAGCTGGCACAAGAACATTTCTAGGCTCCTCAGAGAGGTTGAAATCCATGTTTTATGGCGACAACTCTCAAGTTCAGCTTTTCCCTGCCTGAGGGAAGGAAGGCTGCCTAAGCCCCCAGGGCAGACTGTACCTATCCACCTTATGTGAGCAGCACTGTGACCCTCTGCCCTCTAGGGCTGGTGCCCTGTGAGCACCCAAAAGCAGAGAGAAGTGACTCTTGTTCCTAATGTGGAAAGAGCAGGACTTCCTATTATGCAGCTGGCGTTTCCTGAAATAGAACAGGACTGGAGCAAATGATTTTCACTAGGCAGGCAGGAAAGGCTTAGCGCCACTCCGTGTTTGATGAGTGGTGACTCAGACCCTCGCTCCTGGGCGCTCTCTCATCCTGATTGGATCCGACTTTTTTCCAGTTATGCTCAGCCATCAGGTTCCCTCCTTGCCAATGCCCGTTGTCCCGCCAGCCTATTTGATTTCCTGGGGAAGCCAAGCCTCTGTCCTTCCTCTTATGTTATTTACATGCAGTTCCAGTTTCTATTTTGAAATTGATTAGGTCTTGATCCACCACTCATGTTCGTTTCCAGAACACCTCCTGTCCGGCTCTGCCTCTGTCTGGGAGAGATGGTGATTTATGTTGATCTCAAGCAGACGCAGGACTTCATCTGGAACTGTTTTCAAGTTTTGGGCATATGCCCAGGGACTATCAGAATTAGTTGGAGAAAAGTGTACTGAGGGTGCTGATTCAGCAAAGATCGCCTCAGACATGCTGCACCACCCAGACTCCGTTCCCAGACCCTCCACTCTTGTCTCAAACTGGCTCCCATTCAGTCAACACTTAATGAGCCCTGATTATGAACCGGGCACTGTGCTGGGACTACAGACATGAAAAAGCCTGGCCCCTGTGGCCTCAATTGCCCTCCAATGTGGAAAGGACTCCATAGACTTATTATCAAAGCTCCGTGGGAGTCACAGAGAGAGGCAGCGTGCTCCAGCCCCTGCCGCCTCTCCAGCTTGGCTCACGACGCCCTTACCCATTTCTCTCTGCATTGGCTTCCCTGCCCTTCGTTCTGCTCCTGGATGCCTTCTCTTCCCTCCACCTGGAATGATCTTTCCCCATCTCTTCACTTGGCCAGCTCCTTATCATCAGTCAGCCTCGGCTTGTACACCCTCCTCAAAGAAGTCTTCACCAATCATCTTATCAACCCCCGTAGCCTCCCCACAGACACTCCAACAGGCTCTATCACAGTACCTTCTTCCCCCTGGAGTCATTTTTCACTATCAGACTTTACCTTGTTTATTTATTTGTATATTGCATACTGTCTGTTTCCCTCAAGTAAAATGTAATGTCTGCAAGAGCAAGGACTTTGAACTTTGTGTTCATCACTATACCCTCAGCGTCTAGAACATTCTGGGCACAGAGTAGATGTGCCAACAGTCAGTACTTGATGAGAGACTGGATGACTACTCTACGTGGGGAATCAGGAAAGGCTTCAGAGGGATGTGACTTGGGGAGGTTGTCAGGTGAACACTTATGCAGGTGAGAATTTCCCAAACAAAGACACGAAGCATTACAGGAATAGTGGGGAGGCGGTGGAAGTATCATGGGGAGGGATGCAAATAGAGGCTGAAAAAGCAGGCAGGGACCCTGTGGTGACAATCTTTGGATAATCAGGAGGGGTTTTTTTGTTTTGTTTTTCCTGTAGGGCAGTGACAAGGTCACTTATCAACTAAACCCAAAGGAGGCAGCTAATCATATTTCACACGAGTTCTTCCCCCTAGACAAGTCAGACAATCAGGGTTCGCTCTATGAAATTGCTTGTGTCTAGGCCAGCACCCTTATCAATGCTGTCCCTGCCACTTCTAAATACTCACTGTGTGCCAGGCCCTGGGGGAAGCACTTCACAGCCACCATCTTGTTTGATCCTCACAACAACCTTAGGAGAGACCTTGCCTTCCTCACCTGGCAGATGAAGAAATGGAGATGAAAAGAGGAGAAGGGATTTACCTAGTGGCAGAGCTGGGGTTTGAACCCAGGCAGTCTGACCAGCCCAGGTCTCACTGCCTTCCTTGCCTTGGGACTGGAGAGGGCTTCCTGACTGTGCATGAAAGGGTGGCCAAGATGGAGCGCTCCAGATTCTTTGCTGTCCCCATTTTTAAGCATAGGCTCAGGTGCCTGGAATATAACCCACCATCCTGCCTGTTAGAACGTGGGTATTTTGCCTTCAATCCCCTGCTGCCCCCGTGCTGCAGACATTCACTGCAGACGATGTGCATGGCCATGGTCTTGACTGAGTCGTCCAGCTCAAATGTAGCCTCGTTGGGTCTCACGCCACTAAAGACCTGATCTCAATCTTCAAGGATGTCCCAGGGGAGTCAGAGAATAAGGCAAGGTCAAAAAGGTGGGATAGGACGCGTGCTAAGGGAGTTTCTGTGAAAAACACACATCTGACCTGTCACACCTCCTCAGATCCTTCAGGGACTGGACAGCACTGTGAGGATTGAGTCAAAGTCCTCACCAGGGCCCTGTCTGGTCATCCTTCACATCTCAGCTCAGCAGCCACATCTTCAGAGAACCCTTCCATTTTATGTCAGACCCTCTCATCAGGTGCACACAGGATGTGGACCCGTCCTTCACAGCTCTTATCACAGTGGCAGTGCTGCATTTGTGGGCGAGATTGTTGGCTTGACATGGGTCTACCTCACTAAAATGTGAGCTCTGTGAAGGCAAGAACACGTCGATTTTTCTTGATGTTGCATTCTCAGGGCCCAGCACAGGACCCATTCATACTGGCCACTCAATAAATATTGGTTGAATAAATGAACTCAGAGTTGGGAGGCAGTTACCACACGAGTGATAGTGGGTGAATTACTTAATCTCTTTAATTTTCTCAACTGCAAATTGAATAATATCAGTCCTCTGTCCTTTTCAAAGCAATGAAATAAAATTAAGTGCTTTATAAATTATTCAGTGCTGTACAGGAATGCCTGACACAATATATCCTCAGGATTTGGAGCATTTTCAGGAATGTCAACATCTAAAATGGAAGCTGGGAGCTTAGAGAATGGAGCCATGACCTGCTCTCAGAGATGGCCTCTGTTTAAATGGAGGTGGCCACGGAGACTTGCCTGAGGCCATTCAGGGATTAAGGCATCTCCTCAAGGAACCATGCCTGGAATAGGACAGATCTTTGCAATTGAACTATGACAGGTCTGAGGTCATAGTGGTTGTCAGAACAGACAGGCTGTGAGGATGTGGTCTGGAGGGGGAAAAAGAAGAGATCAAAAGATGTGTCCGTGTGTCTCCAGCACAAGCTGAGGAAGGGAGGTTGTGATGGGGAACCAGCTCCAAATACACAGATATTCTCAGAAGGGAGAAGTGAACTTGTCACACCTCCCTGGGAACTTCACCAGCCGACTCCACCCATGCTCAATTAATGCTAAATGTTTTAATTCCTAATCTCATCTTCTAGCCAAGCTGACTCCTGGTTTCTACTAACCTGGTGGAATCTCAGCTTTGGAGTCAGAAAACCTGGATCACATCCCAGAAAACAAAAAAGCTGCCAAATACTGAGCGCTTGCTATGTGCCAGGCACTGTGCAAAGCACACGGCAGCCCTTGTTTCATTTACTCCTCCAAGAGGAGTAGCACCATCAGCCTCATTTTACAGATGAGGAAAATGAGCCCAGGTCACACAGCTCCATTTTAAGCTCTATAAGTCTGTTTCTTGATTCACATAATGTAAATAAACATCTTATAATAGGGTAATCGTGAAAATCAAGTGGGCTACTGTGGGTGAGTGTCAGGCAAAGCTCTCTGCTCCTTGGGCCAGCAGCATCAGCGTCATCCGAAAGCTTGTTCGGGATGCAGAACTCGGAGTCCCATTCCAAACCTATGGAATCAGAATCTGCATTTTAATGAGATTCCCAGGTGATGTGTAGGCACTTTAAAGTTTTGAGAAGTGCCGATGGAAGAGGTTCTTAGCCCCCACAATGAACTGTTGAGCTGGCATCTGACTCATTCCTATCCTCTCAGTTTGGTTAGCAAGAGTCTGTTACTCCATACCTTGGTTATTTCTAGGCTAGTCCTTCTTAAACTTGAATGTGAATACAAATCAGCTGGGGCTACAGATTCTGATTCAGTAAGTCTGGGTGGGCCCCCAGAGTCTGCATCTCTAACACAATCCCAGGTAACGCAGCAGGAACTCGTGGACCACATTCTCAAGAACCAGGGGCTGGAGCAAACTGACAGATCCAGGTCTGGATCAGCAAAACGGAAAACCAGACCCTGCACTTGGGATGACTTTGTTGGGAGGAGACATCTCCGCTCCACATACACATCTAGAGGGCAGGCAGCATCTCCAGTCCTCCTTGTGTTCTCAGCACCTAGTTCTGTGTCTGTCCCAAAGGAGGCCTGTGTCATCACTGAATGAATGAACGGACATGAGTCAGTTCTCACCTCTCCCCTACTTAGCACTGTCCAGTGGCTTCCTATAATTACGAAACCCTATGAGGCTTGTCATGGCCCACAAGGCCAGACCTGACCTGGGGCCTACCCACCTCCAAGACCCCTTCTCACGTCTCTCCCCACCCCACCCCATCTTCACAGCACTAACCTCTTTCCTGTTTCTCAAACATACCAAGCTTTTTCCTGTCGCAGGGTCTTGGCAGCTACTCTCCCCTCGACCTGGAATGCCCTTCCTCCAGCTCTTTCCATAGCTGGCTCCTTCTCATCATTCATACCTCAGCTCAGATTTCACCTCCTCAGCGAGGCCATCCTGGACTGACCTGTCTAAAGTGGTGCACACACACCCCACCCCAAAACTCTCTATCATGGTTTTTTTTCTTAGCCCTGATCTACTTGGAAATACTTCTTTTGTTGTTTGCTCTTTTTTCTGATTCTGCTATCAGAAAGGAAACTTTATGAAGACTCAGGACCTTATCTACAAGCCTTGGTCCGTAGTAGGCACTAGATAAATAGCTATGGAATGAATGGATAAATGGTCTAACACACCTCCAAGGAACCCATAATTTGTTTCCGTCACTGCAACAAGGGAGGGAAAGACTGAGCACTATGTGAGGCCAGAAGAGGTAGTCATCACTTCCTCCCAGGTGAAGAAATGGGGGTGGTTATCAGGGCAGGCTCCCTGAAGGAGGTGGTATTTAAACTTCACCTTGAAGGGTGGAAAGGATTTTGACAGGCAATGAAAGACAGAAGCAGCCACCCCAGGTAGAAAGAACAGTTTGGGCAGAGGCTGACGGTGTGGGAAGGCTTAGGGAGCAGAGCGCACAGCTGACGAGTAGAGACTCAGTACCTGCCCAGCCCAGGGCTCCAGGCAGGGACAGCTTCGCTGTAGGTGTGACAGAGCCTGGCAGGGCTCCTGCAGCTGAGCAGCTGAGGTCACTGCCTTCCCTCAGGCAGGCCTCTGCCACACCCTGAACCAAGATGATGGAGCCTAGCAAGACAGGGAAGCCATTAGGAGGGGACAGGTGGGCCTAGGGGTGAGGACCGGCCTCCGTCGCGCCCCACCCCCCCACCTCATGCCAGTGGGCAGCCCTGAGACCTGCCTGGCTCCTGTCCTCTCATCTGTAAAGGGCCAGATAGTTGTAATTATTTCATTAACCCGCTGTGATCATCCGTTTCAGGTCCAAGTCCCTGTTTATCCCTAAGCTCCCTAAGAGAACCACATTGGTCAGCCTTATTCACGACTCTATTCCCAGAGCGAAGGACAGGGAGCCTGGCACATTAAAGTTCCTCAATAAGACTCATTCATTCATTCACTGCTATTGATCAAGCCCTTACGATGGCCCGGGCCTTGCGCTATACACTGAGGATATAGGAGTGACATGTGGCAGCGAAGGTCTCTACCCTCTCAAGGGTAGAATTCACATTCTATTTGGGGACAACACATTCTAGCGACTGGATTCTGCCAGTCTCCCTTTGTGAATTCAGCAAGCTCTTTAATTTTCTGGGCTGCCTGGAAAGTAGAAGTGGATAGACTAGATCACCTAGTTCAGAGTTTTGAACTAAATTTTGAGGAATTCTAGGGTTCTGTGGAGCTTCCTGCATTCAGCAAGCAATGACGAGTTTCTCTGAAGGAAGATTTAATGAGCCTAAGTAAGCTTTTCTTCTCTATTTTCTTTTGGGGGTTTCCACTTAAAAGTTCATGTGAGAAACAAGTTCCACTGCTAAGGAAATGTTGGTTGGAAGCCACTACCCTCGTCCAGCCTCACACTGGCCATGGTGTGGGCCAGAGTGGAGAAAGTAGAAACTAGACATGCCTCCAAGTTGGGGGCAGCTGTAGGCGGTGGAAGGACGCTCTGGGAAGATGGTGTCCAAGGACCTGCGGTGATGGGTACTGGTCAGAGAGAGAGCAGCCTGGCAGATGTCCAGTAAGATGAAGTGGAGACAGGCACTCCTCAGGTCTCTGGGACATGGGACTGCATGCTGGTAGCTGGCAGTGGCCAGAGAATTTTCTAGCAGGTCTAAGAGAGATAACAGGACCAAGGCCTCAGGGAGAGATGGGTGGGAGGAAAACATGCTTCCCATCTGGGAGATGCTGGGACCGAAATTCAGAGATAAGAATTATAACAGAACTGAAGTCCAAGGTGGGGATCTGGTTGGGGACCACCACGCCCGGCTAAGGTCCGAGTCAAAACTGCAACAAACTGACTATGCTTTGAATCAAGCTACCTGTCCGGAAGTCTTCACGTCTCCGGCTAAGGCTTGTCCAAAGTCCCGGACAGTGAGGGGTAGGAATCATAAACACAGCTCCTTTTACCTGATCCTCTGAGCAATGCTCTTTCTACTGCCTAATCCATGTGATGCGAACTGGGCTAGATTCCAAATCCAAATGGGATTTTCTAGACAATGAGTTGTTTATTGAGTGCTTGGTGAAAGGGAGGAGATAATTTTCTCCAAACTGAGTTCTGGCTCATGTTTCTCAGGGATTAAACTGACATTTGTGTTTTTAGCACCAGCCCATTAGGAGACTGGAATGGCTTTTCCTGTCTCTAGCTCAGCACCTCTGGAGTCTTAACGGTGATCTTTAAGTTCTGTCTACATAACACCAAAGCAACAGGTCAGTTCAGCCCAAAACCAATAAATACAAAGTTACTCTTATTAATAGCAAGTTTCTGAGCAGACTTTGCCCGCTTTACAAGCCGCTGTCCTCTTTGCTCCTAAAGATCTTGGGGAGGGTGTGGCTCGATCTCCACCTCAGCCTTCTCTTCCGCACCACCCTGTGTTATTTTCAGGGCACTTACTTTACTGCTCTGACATTCTGGGGTCTAATCTATGACTAGACTTTACTTAATTTGAATTAAATTATATTAAACCACATGCTCTATAAAATATGTCCTGTTTTATTGGTTTCCTTTTTTTTAATTGCCACTTACCTTTTTAGTGAGAGTTCCTTTTAAGAAGCTCCCACTATGTGTCTGCTGAGGAAGGTCACCTGGGCCATGAAGATGACCGTGGCCTGGGATATGGTGGCGGAGAGGACAGGCCTGGGTCTGAGTGTAAAATGACCCAAAAAGAGACAGAGAGCAAGGAGCACCAAGAAACAAACTCCCTAGGGTGGGAGTAGCCTACCACCAGATGCATGCTGAACCCCTGGATTCAGGTTACCCAGCTGCATGTTCCAAGAAACCAAATGCAGCTCCCTTCTTCCCACTTCCACACACCTGGGAGCTGAACTGCTCTGAGTAATCAGATTTTAGATGAGGTAAGACACACCGGTTTCATCTTCCCCTTCCAGTAACAGCAACCTAGTTTCCTATTTGGGGGAGTTCCTGTCTATCCCCACTGTCCCCAGTCCATGTGCTCCATCTCTGGGACCAGGTGTCCCAGGCTGGCCCACCATTGGAATCCATCCTGTCACAATGATCATCAGGCCCTGGGCTTTTGTGCAAAGCGTTGGGGAATAAGATACTCTCTTTGCTGTTACAATCAAACCTGGGGAAGAGAGATGTAAGATGTGGGGCTGCTGCTCACCACGGTGAAACTACATGAAGCTTAGAATGGAGGGAAGCGGAGACAAGAGATGGCGACTTCTTTGAGGTGCTGTCGACCTGCTCCTGGAATCAGCTTGGTTTTTAATCACATGAACCAATATGTTTCTTTTTTATTTGTTTTTAATAACTTAAGCCAGGTTAGGTTTCACTTCTGTTTCTCACAGTCAAAGGGATCTGCATACAAATGCCAGCTCCAGTGGACTGGTAATGACTGCCTGAAGAACCATATTGAGAAGAACCCTGGGGGCGTTGTCTGGGCTCGTGACTCAGGAGGAAGGTACGCCAGGAAAGAGTTTAAAAGAGAAGATGTGTAAAATGGCACATCCCTTTGACTAGGATACAACCGCTGACTCAGCCCTCTGCCTCTCTCTGGACTGGGCAGTGTTTCATAGTTTTCCAAGGCTTGGTCTTTCAGGCTGGCATATGGGAAAGAATGTGTCAGCATGTGTCCTAGAAGGGTAAATGTCCACATTTACTTCGAGGTTTAGTGGGTGTTCCCGCCCTCAAAGCACTGTGCTTGGGACCATAAGTACATTTGTTCCTTGTATCTGTCCTCTAAGAACTTACACTCTGAAGGAAAAATCTGCTTTCTGCGTGACGTTGAGTGCTCCACTCACTTCTCTGACCTCCAGGAGTTTGAATCTGTATATGGTCAAAATGAATGATGATGCTAAAAACATAATGGATTATACAGGTAGCACTTTTAAATTTACAAAACAGAGAATAGGAAGTGAGTCCAGGCGACTGAAGCAATGAAACCTTACCCATGGATTACTTCATGGTTTTCATGGTTCCCCCAACTTGGGCAAGCTGATCTGGTTAACTGAGATTCTTCCTGATGGAACTTTTATTAATTCTAACCCCATCTGACATCAGAAAACAGACACTGCAGAAGAGTGGGGTACTTTTCTGATAGAAAGCTATTCGCTAAAAACATTTTAAAGTCAAAACACACACAAATATATATTTCTACTTTTTTGAGGCGGTCAGGTTATGAAGGTATAATTTATGTACAGAAAAATTTACCTTTTCAGTTATGTGGTTCTATGAGTTTGGACAAATGCCTTCAGTTGTGATACTACTAGCCCAATCAAGATATAGAAGAGTCCTGTCTCTTCAAACAATTCTCTCATGTCCCTTGGTAATCAACCCCTCCCCCGGCTCCCAGCACCCAGCAACCACTGATCTTTTTTCTGAACTTATTTCCAAAGTGTCGTATCAATGGAATCATACAGTGTGTAGCCTTTTGACTCTGACTTCCTTCAATAAGCATAACGCATTTGAGATTCATCCAACTTGTTGCGTGCACGTTGACTCTGTTCCTTTTCAGTATTGAGTTGAGTCGCATGCCATTGTATGGGTATCCCATGGTTTGCTTATCCATGCACCAGTTGAAGGACATTCAGGTGTTCTTGCTTTTGGCAACCATGAATAAAGCCATTATAAAAATTTTTGACAGGTTTTTGTGTATACAAGTTTTCATTTCTCTTGTATAAATGCCTAGGAGTAGGATTGCGGGGTCATTTGGCAAGTGTATGCTTAATTTATATGAAACTGTCAAAGCATTTTCCAAAGTGCCTGTTCCATTTTGCATTCCCAGCAGCAGTGTAGCCACTTTCATTTTTAAATAGACGGAATGTCATTTTATGTAGTTTCAGCTACGTTATCATATCTCCATTAAGGCTAAAGGGACTTCACGTGTGTGGTAAAGGCAAAGTAACCTATGGATGTCACTCAATCATTTTTGTGGCATGAGGCTCAGATAGTCTTAGCTTTAGAGTGGTTTTGGAAAAAGACACAAATGCAGAAACTTGGTGCTTGAAAGGCAGTTAAAGTTCACTGATTTATTATCTTTGAGTAGGGCTGGGGTTTTTGTGGGGGGTTGTTGTTTATTTTTTTCCAGCTTTATTGAGATATAGTTGACAAATTAAAGTGGTACGTAAAGTTTTTGTACATGATTATTTATGTATACATTGTGAAATGTTTACCACACTCAAGCTAGTTAAGATACCCATCACCTCATATAATTATCTTTGTGTGTGTATGTGTGTGTGTGAACAATTAAGATCTACTCTCTTAGCAAATCTCAAGGATACAAATAGCATTGTTAACTATAGTCACCATGCTGTACATTAGATCTCCAGAATTTATTCATCCTGCATATCTGAAATTTTATACCCTTTGACCGACATTTCCCCATTTCCCCTACTCCCAGCCCCTGCTAATCACCGTTCTCTCTGCTTCTAAGAGTTTGACTTTTTAAATTATTTATTTATTTATTTATTTATTTATTTTTGAGGAAGATTAGCCCTGAGCTAATGCTGCCAATCCTCCTCTTTTTGCTGAGGAAGACTGGCCCTGAGCTAACATCCATGCCCATCTTCCTCTACTTTTTATGTGTGGGACACCTACCACAGCCTGGCTTTTGCCAAGTGGTGCCACGTCCACACCCGGGATCCAAACCGGCGAACTCCGGGTCGCCAAAGCGGAACGTGCGCACTTAACCGCTGTGCCACTGGGCTGGCCCCTAAATTTGACTTTTTTTAGATTCCACATATAAGTGACTTCATGCCCTATTTGTCTTTCTGTGTCTGGCTTGTGTCACTTAGCACAACGCCCTCCAGGTTCATCCATGTTGTCATAATGGCAGGATTTTCTTCATGTTCATGCAGCATTATTCACATCAGCCAAGATATGGAAACAACCTAAGTGTCCATCAATAGATGAATGGAAAAAGAAAGTGCTAGATTATATTTGTACAAACACTCTGGAATATTATTTGGCCTTGCAGAAGAAGGAAATCTTGGCATTTGAGTAGGGCTGTTTGCTCGGATATAGTCAACTGTCACTCATTAAGGTTCTGCTCAATAAACCCCATGTTTACTGCGCAAGTGAAATTGGATGTGTTACTTAGCTGCTTTAAACCTCAATTTCTTTATCTCTGCAAGATTTTCGTGAAGATCTAGAGAAAAATGAATGGGAAAAAGCACTGGAATCAGAAAGCAATTAAACATTAGGCATTAATAAGAATACAGACGTTGCTAGTGAGTTTAGCTTTCTATGGGCAACTTTACCAAGCCTGGGTGTTCTTAAAACCTAATAGCAGAGATCATGTGATTATTAAATGTTGGAACTGGGCCAACCCCAGTGGCCTAGTGATTAAGATTGGTGTGCTTCACTTTAGTGGCCCGGGTTCAGTTCCCAGGCACGGGCCTATACCACTTATTGGTGGCCATGCTGTGGCAGCATCCCACATACAAAATAGAGGAAGATAGGCACAGATTTTAGCTCAGGGCGAATCTTCTGCAGAAAAAAAAAAGTGTTAGAACTACAAGAACCTTCAACATCTTCCATCAAGTCCCAGCTCTTAATGTCAGTCTTAGTAAGGAAACAGAGGCCCCCCTGAAAGGCCAAGACTACACTAAGTTAGTAGTTGCAAAGCTAGTTAAAGAATTCAGAACTTCTGACTCTGTGCCCAGTGCTCTCTTGATTCTCCACCACCTTCTTCTAAAGGCTGGTTTGAACAGCGGTCAGACACAACAAACTTTTAGGCCAATCCCCATCACAGTGGAATAACCACCCTACTTAAAGTAACCCCCAATCTCTCCCTATCGCGTGTCCCTGTCTTACTTTCCTCGTAGCACTAATTCCCATCTTTCACCCGTTTATTTTGCTTTATCTCTGCCCCATTGGAAGTCAAGCTCTACCAGGGTATGGGCTTCTATTAGCTATATTGCCTGGCACATATAGTAGGTCTTCAATAAATGTGTGTTGAATGATGATTAGAAAAATGGTCTTTTACCAAATCATTCATGTTTACAACAGGTTTGACTAAACGGCAGGTAGCTTCTTTGACAAATTTTTAAGCCATTTGTTTGGGTGACTTATAGGTGTCACAGACCTCATCAGAGCACAAGAATTGCTCGGGCCATCAGATGTGAGGGGCCTAAATCCCATTTCCATGCCGTAATCTCCTAGTACTGCCCCGTCTTGCTCCTCTAAGGGCCACATTGTCTAAACAGCACCGAGTGTTAACTTGTTAAATCAGTTACACCCAAAAGGGTTGAGATTATTTAACAATGTAATATGATGAGGTCATATCAAGAATTCTGAGGAGACGCAGAGTTTTCAAAGACTCCAGTTCCATGCCAGGGAGCTATTGTTTATGAAATGATTTTTGGAAAATGAAGAATTAGCTCAGGAACTAATCTTTTTCATGGGAATTCATTGTGCTTAATTCTCTACTTTGAAATTCTTTATTTTAGATCCATCCCATAATCATCTGATTAGTCTCAGTTTTTAGAGGAAATGCATGAAGCAAATGCTTCTAAATTTAATTTAAATTGAACTTTAACCATTGTAATTCATCCGTGTGGAGGCAAAAATACATAATTGCCAACCATCTTTGCTGTGAACAAAGATTGGTTCCATTTGCCACCATTGGGAAATTTCAAGAATATTCTCACTGGAGTGTATGCTCTAGGAGGACAAAGATTTTGTGGGTTTTGCTCACTGGTCTACTTCTAGAGTCTGGGGCAGTGCTAGGCTGAGAGAAGGAATTTAATAACTACTTGCTGAGTGCCTAAATAATCTTGGGGTTATTTATCCAAGTTGAAATCCTCCCATGCCTTATCCAGGGAAAGATCAGCCTGGACCTCCAGCTCCTAGCCCTGTCCCAAGCAGACCTGTGTGGTCTTTACATCCATGGTCTCTGGCAGATTCCATGTGAACTCCATGTATTTGGCTGGGTTTCCCACTCAGGCTTGCTTATGGTACTTTTCTGAGAGCCTCGGAAAAAACTAAGCGCCAGGCACCACTACAGAAACAAAACGAAACCTCACGACGAGAGAGGCGGAGTGATTCCGTGAGGATCGTCAGATTAAGACTTGGAGGAACAAAGTTCTGGTCACTCCTACTCCACTTACCTAGTGTGTGAAGATCGCCAAGGCACGTCCTCACTCTAGACTTCCTCCAAAAAGTGGGGGCGGGGGGATGGGGAGGTGCGGGT
Organism: Equus quagga; assembly: GCF_021613505.1. Taxonomy (NCBI): domain Eukaryota; kingdom Metazoa; phylum Chordata; class Mammalia; order Perissodactyla; family Equidae; genus Equus; species Equus quagga. The sequence continues at coordinate 70,954,942 of NC_060273.1, read as the reverse complement.
TCTTTAGATCATGGTTTTCACATCTAAAAATCTCCACTCTGTGGCCCAGAGTAAGTTTTTATACTGAATGCACCCAAAGGTGAGCCCATCTCTACTTCTGCCACTTCTCCAGATGCCCACAAGAGAGCCTTGAGAATGCTATTGTACCTGCCTCTGGCCAGAAGGAGAGTCATTCCTGCCTATTTTGGGGGACAGAGAAGGTGACTTGCCCAATATCCTTTCTGCATCTCTTAAAGATACGGCTGATTTCTTTCAGCTTCACTAGACAATAAAAACCTGTGTGTGCGTGCATGCTAGAAGCCACACGGCAGAAGGTTCAAGAAAACCAGCTGGATTTTGTGGAAAACAAACAACAAATCATCTTTCTCCTTTTTCCATGGAAAAGAAAATAATTTTCAGAAATCCTGTCCTAGATGAGAGTGCTATCTGCTCTCACAAAGCCCCTTTGGTATTTAGTCTTCAACGATGGACCCCAGTGAAACATATATCCCAGTATTTATGCCACTGAGTAGTTTGCTTTCATACCAGATCTAGGCTGGACCTGTATAACTAATAGATAACTAATAGGATGCAGCAGAAGTGACACAGTGTGACTTCTGAAGCTAGGTTGTAAGTCTTACAGCTCCCACTTTAGTCTACTGGAATGATAGTTTCTGGAATGCTGTCTCCTGGATCCTAACCACCATGCTTTCAGAAGCCCGAGCCACATGGAGAGGCCATGTCTCAGCACTCCAGTTGACCACAGCCCCAACTGAGCTCCCATCTAACTGCCAGCCCCTCGAGGGAACCATCTTGGATGCCCAGCCCAGTTAAGCCTTTGGATTACTGCAGCCCCAGCCACCATCTGACTGGACCACATGAGAGATCCCAAGACACAACAGGCCCATGAGCCAAGTCAACCCAATGGATCAAGACAGATAACAAGGTATTATCTTAAGTCATGAAGTTTTGGAGTGGTTTGTTAGGCAAGAATAAGTAACCAGAACTCTGCCTCAAATCCCTTTACAAGTTTCTGTAACCCTGAGCTGCTCTCACAAGTCTTTTACACTCACTTATACAAGACTTTGCCTTTTCTTAGCAGAGATTTACAAACAGCTGGTTTTGTTTTAAAGACCTCAAAATTAAATTTTGAGGTTAGGGTTTTTTTCCTGTTGAATTTGGAAAGGTTTGCACTGGATGTGAAACAATGAAGTTGAGTTTTTAAAAATATATTATGACACTAGCTTTATAAATTTGGTTCCAGATAAGATGTCTGTGACTATGGGTCTATAGTTCTTGTAATTATGTTTCTCAAAATCATCCCGATTTCAAGTAACCGTTCCCATGAATCACAGGGATTTTTTGAAAGCTACAATTTTGCATCCAGTCTGCATTTTGCAAGCTGCCTCTCAACCAAAGAAGAGGACAAAAATCCTAGGTCGGGTCACGTGTTCCTTTTTATGGCTCAAAAAACATAATCCCCATAACTCTAATTTTCAAGGGCTGTCAATTTGCTTCCTTCTTTGGATTTGGGATCCTTATTTATCTGGTCCAGTTGTGCCCTACTGAGCCCAAACATGAGAAAAATAAAAACAACCCCAACCACACACTCATAGAAACACACACAAAACAATGTCTTGGGTCATGGGAGAATTTGCTCTTATTTTCTTTATATTTCTCTGGGTTCCTTTTGAAGCCACTGAATTACTTTTATGAGAATTTTTTCCAGATCAAGTTATTTTAAACTTTAAAGACTTAGACACAGTCATAATGCAGTATCTCCTATATTCCAGGCACCACGCTAAGCACTTTAGACACATTAACTTAGTAATTTTGCATCCTTGGGATATGGGTATTTATTATCCTCACTTTACAGTTGAAAGAAATGTGGCTCAGAACAGTGAGTGATTTGTTATCACCTCACAGTACCAAGTACCCTGAGCTGAGGTTGGAACCGAGGTCTACCTCTCAGGCAGCAGAAGTATAGCTGGGAACATCTCTGAATTCTCACACATCCAGAAATTGCACCTCACTTGAATACTTGGGCAGGAGCCATAGCTTGGCCAACAGAACTATGTGTCCTTGGGGATTACCTGAGGGAAAGACTTACTTCTGAGTTTGGAAGTATACAAAGTGTTGACATTTTCAGACTGCTTATTTATATCATGACAGTTGTTGGCATAATTCTGTATTATCCAGATTGCACTGGTGGTTTCCCTGTCTGTTAAGATCTTGTGCTATCCTTTAAGTGCATAGATGCTGAAGATTACCCATTCCAGGGGCTTTGGCTGGGGCACAACAAGCAGTCACAGAGACCCAACAAAGTCAACAATCTGAAACAGAAGCAGCTGGAATGGGTAGAGCAGAAAAGCTAAGCAGCAGTCAGGATATTTAGGAACTGTCACTGTGGGTCCATCCATGAGCACTGGGGAGAGAATGGGATACATGACAGAAAAGAATGGGTTCTTGGGTTGGGTGTACAGGAACACATGTTTGCACAGGTTTGTGTGTTTGTGTGTGTGTGTGTGAGTGTGTGTTGGATGGGGTGGGTGCTGCTTTTCCTCCATACATCATTTCCAAACAACCTTTCCTTTCACTCAGTCTGCATCCTCTTTAAACCAGTTTCCTCTGCGTTCTCTCATAGGTGAACCATTCTGGGGAAACTGAGACAGCTTCTCAATGAGATTTCCTGGCGGAACGCTCAGGGGTGGAGTGAGTGGCTCTGTTTGTTCTTTTTCTCTAACTTACTCCTGTCTCTAGTCACATCTGCAGTCCCTCTTTCCCTGTAGGACATTGGCCATTTAAAATATATTCACATTAAGATGATCAACAGTTCCTCTTTGGGAATGCAAGCATGTGACTCTCTGAACCTCGGTTTCCTCATCTGTAAATGTTCGTACTTGCCTTCACAAGTGGGTTGACCTTTGTCAAAACACACACGTACAGCCTTATACTGTTGATTGGTTGAAAGGAGGAGATCTGAGTGAATGACCAGGTTTATCTGGGGACAAGACTGCTGAAGAAGCCAAGCCAGGAGCAAAAGGGATCAGGCAGGCTGATGGCAAAGATCTTGGGCCTGGAGTCAGACCAGCCAGTCCAAACCCTGCCCCTGCTACTCACAAGGTGTGAGGTCTTAGGCAAGTTATTGAACTGCTCCAGGCCCCGGTCTCCCCATCTGTAAAATGGACATGTTAGTAGTACCTACCGCTGAGGCTGTTTTGAGCAGAAAATGAGATAACACATGCAAAGTGCTTAACCCAACGCCTGATACACAGCAAGTGCTCAGTAAATATTAGCAGTTGTTATTTGTTATAGAGTACACAGGGTAAAGATTACAATAGCTATTACTTATTAAATATTCGCTATGTACAAAGCTGTAGGCTAAGTACTTTAAATACATTCTCTCTCTCGATCTTCAAAGCAACCCTATAAGGTACATTCTAGAATATCCCATTTTCCAGTGAGGAAACTGATATCCAGAAAAGTTATCATGTCTACAAGATCTCAAAGTTATCAAGTATGAGAGTCCAGTCTCTCTGACTCAAAGCCCTGAGATCCCAACCAAGTCTCACAGAAACTTAATTTCCCAAAACACAGAATTAGAGTTATTGGTTGAATGTCTGTCAACTCTTTCCACAGGCCTTTCAGGGGGATTCACTCTGAACCCCAAAACCTATAATATGTCCCTTTAAAACACCAGGGCATTCACTATGACAGCCCAATGACGCTGCGTGGGGTAAGAAAGAACATGCGTAGAGGACGTTTTCTTCTTCGTGAGGTTTTACACACACCACCTCGTCTGGTCTGAGGATGAGTGTATTTAAGCGCTTATAAGATGCTTGCAAGGCCTGATGCAGAGTGAACATGGCAGAGAGCATGCAAGGCAGGAGGAAAGCATGACGGAGAGAGTTTGGAGTCAGACTGCCCTATTTGAGCACCACATCTGTCCTTCATTAGCTGTGGGCAAGTCTTTTAACCTCTCTGAGCCCCAGGTTCCTCATCTACACTGGAGTAGGGGCACACCTCTCCTCAAGGCGTGGTTCTGAAGATTAAATGAGGTTGTTCCTGTGAAGCACAAGACACAGTGTGAGACCCAGAGGAAACTTTTGAGAAATATTAATAGTACTGCAATTACTGTCTTCAAAACATTATCTATATTATTATTAATATTCAATTCTCAAAACAGTTATACCTTAGAAACAAGGACACCAAGACTCAGAGAAGCCGAGCACTTGCTCAGGACCACACAGGGCTGGTGGTGGGCCTAGTGCTCCTCCCACAGCTGCCACCTGCTGCTGAAACCAGCAGAGCAGTGAGGTGCTTGTGGCTGGGTCGTGTACACCCCTTGCTGGGCTCTGAGGAAGGAGTCCACTTTTTTTTAGAGAGTAGCAACAGAAGTCATTCTACCATCTCTATAATCCACAGTTGCTTCAACAGCAAAGCTAACCCCAGTCTTTATGGGGCCATCCTGTATTTCCCAGTGTTCAAGAGAATTCAGAAGTTTCCTGAGTGGGCTTCCACCTTAGTTTTTGCCTTGAGTCAGATAGTAAGATGATTATGGCAGAAGGGTTTCCCAGAGGCTCCAGTTTTTTCATTGGTGGTGACGTTAAGCAGCCCCCAGACATTGCAGTTGGGTGGTTGAAATGCCTGCTCTGGGAGGGGCGGCCAGTCATGGAGCCGGGGTCACAGAAGCCTTGTAATTAGAATTGGGCTGACTAATTTCCAGGTGGAATCAGAGGCTCTTACAAATTCCTTTTGTAGAAATCATACCCACTGGGGTCCAACCTGCCGAATCACTCTATACTCATAAGCAGAAACAGCTGGCATCAGAGAACACTAAAATACAGCAAATAACCACATGGGACCTGGTCCAAGGAGACGGGCCTCCTCTTGTATTGGAAAGTGGTATGCCGGTGACGTCACGTTAGTTGACAAGTTTTCCCAGTGTCTAAGGCGAGTGTCAGAGAGCAACCCTGACCCGGATGAGCTGGGTGACCTCAGGCGAGGCTCTTCCCTTTTCTGGTTCTCCCTTCATAAGATGAATGAGTTGGACTAGAGGGTCTCCAAAGCCACCCACCGTCACAGTTAGCACTTGTATGATACAGAATTCTCTGAGCATTTGTTCATTGAAGAGGTCGTAAGAGGTAACAATTGAATATCTGGCTGTTTCATACAACAGCCCTGTGAAGTTGGTGCTATTAATATTCCCATATTACAGATGCAGAAATTGTTAAGTGTCTTGCCCAAAATCATGCATGAAACTGAGATTTTAACCCAGGCCACACAACCCCAAGGCCTATACTCTTAACCACTAACAATATTAATGAAAACACTAATGAACCAGCCATGCGTATTAAGGGTTCCAGATCCTTCTTTTCTGGATTTCTCTATTTTTATCCATAAATAATGCATGTGTCAGCTCTCAGGCATCACTTAGCAGATGTATACTTATCACCTACCCTAAGTCCTAGCATGTCAACCCTGACAGGTCCTGACAGATCATCTAGGCTGGGTGTTCTGAACTCATCATCCTTGGGCATGCATCAAAGGGTCCATGAACTCTCTGAAGTTATGCACAAAATGTGGGTGTGTGTATGTAATTCTGAGGGCAGATTTCATAGATTTCTTCAGATTTTCAGAGTCTATGAACTTTTAGAGACCAACCATCTTTTGACAGTTGGTAAAAGAGAGACCTAGAGCGGAAAGTGGACTTGCCCAAGTACGCACAGCAAGGAGTGACAGAGATGGGTTCAGACCCCACACCACCTAACCTGGAGCCCAGGGCTCTTTGGCTGCATCACACAGATCTAACTCAGTTCTCTCCAACATGCACCAAGTGCCTGCCAGGGTCAAGATGCCTTAGTGTGGATAGCATGCAGAGCTCACAGTCTTTGCATATGGTTTATAAAATCATTGTGCTTCACGTATATCTTTGAGTTTAACCTTGGGCCTCTGCATCTTGCCATTTCTCTAAAGTTCTTACCATTGATAGTTAACACTGATCTGCCCGTCTGCCTCTCTGCTATGGATGAAAACTTAGCTCACAGCATTTCACTCAGATCTGGTCCAGTCTGCCTTTGCCTGGCCCCGATCCTGGCCTCCATAGATGCTTAAGGTGGTTGGGCCTTTGCATCTTATTGTTTGGGTTGAAATAATCAGTCCTAAATAAAACTGACAACAGCTAAACTACACAAAGCAAAATGTGTTAATGACTAAGCTTTGACAGAGGAATTAAATTGTCCTGATAAAGTTCATATCAACCAAAAATGTGAACTACAAAAACTGGACTTAGTAGAAATAAAGCCAAAGTAGAAAAACCCCAATGGCAGAAGCTAAAATTTATACAGTTAAATTTGATACAGATAAATCACAATTGATAAATTAAGCCTTCCTTGTAAAATCTCACATGCAAAAGAATTAATCTCTATAAAAGTGATTTTGATAAACTAAAAAGGGAAATGGCAACAAAGAGAAATGGTTTCACTGCACTATATTGCACAGTGATCTTGAAAGTAAAATGGCTTCATGAAAGTTAATTAAGAAAAGTACTTTCTTGACAAAAATTCAGCCATGTTGGTGCTGTGAATGTTTGTAGTTATAAGCGTGGAATCAAAGCATCGTGAGTGCCAATCACATAGGTCAAATGTCTGCCACATTAAAAAGAAGGGTCAAAATGAAAGCACCAATACTGGGAAGACAAAACTTCCTGTAGCGGTGCTTGGTAAGGGAGGATGCTCTGACGAGGCAGGCAAATGATCACTGCCTTTGCAAAGGTCACTTGAACAGCCGGGCAGCTGTCACAGACTATGTTCTAGTCATGCTTTAACCCTACTGGGCAACGAAGAAGTGAAACACCAGGAGTAAAAGTTAGGGATGGGATGCGTGAAGAATTTCCTGAACCTGCAGAAAGGTTCACAGAGAATTTCCTTTACTTCTTGAGCAAGAAGTGTCTCTTTCCTCTTTGCCTTCCATTTCTAGTGGTCCCTGGAGTTTCTTGTCCCATGTCATCTCCAGTGCAAGGCACTGGCTCACCCACCAGACTTCTGGGCCTCATGCCCATCACTCTCCCCACCTCGTCTTCTTTGATAGCACCGGCATCAATGGTGTGCTCGAGCTGGCTCGTACCTTCTTCTCCCGAGAGCCAGCTGTTACATTTCAGGAATTTTGTGAGCTGGTTGTTAAACCCAGCCATTATTAAAAGTTAAACTATATAAAGAATATAAACCTATGATTAAATGTATCACATTAAAAGGGGTTAATAAATGCTCAAAACTCATCACTTCCTAGTTAGTTTCATCAGTTTGGCTGTTACCTATGCTCTTGAGCTTGTTCACACCAATTGCTGTATGGTGGTCTGCATTGTGGGTTATACTATAGAGTGGTGTGCACATCCTTCCTAGCCCCATATGCAGTGACATCACATTGGTAGCTCAAAATCAGCCCAAGTGGAGTATTTATATCGCAAAAATTTGCAAATGCTACAAATCAGGGCTTAATTGTTGGCTGCGTTGATTGTCTGGATTTAAGAAGGTGATGCTAATAATGCAGATTATGCTTAACACTGTGTCAAGTCTGCAGCTGTTACATTGTGATGAGCACATCAAACTGAGGGAATCTTCTTTCGGATTCAGCAAAAGTCCTCACGCAATTAACAAATGAGTGATTTTCCAACCTCTTTGTTGTTTCACTTTCCTCCTACTTGTTAATGAAAACATCAACCAACATTCATGTCACAATTATGCTTGTTACCCAACTGCAACCATAGTCGACTCTAGATTCAAGTTGATGTTAGTGCCATCAAGTCGATTCTGACTCCTAGCAACTCTGCATACAGCAGAGTAGAACCCTGTCCGGTGTTTTTGGGCCATCCCCTCACCTTCTGGTGCTCTATCAGACAATGCTCCACTGTTATTCATACAGTTTTCATGGCCAATTTTTTCAGAAGTGGGTGGCCAGGTCCTTCTTCTTAGTCTGGAAGTTCAGCTGAAACCTGTCCACCATGGGTGATACTACTGGTATTTGAAATACCGGTGGCATGGCTTTCAGCAACACGCAGCAACCACAGTATGACAACCGACAGAGGGGCGGGGTGGTTCCCTGACTGGGAAATGAACCTGGGCCTCAGCCACGAGAGCACCAAATCTCAACCACTAGACCACTGGAGCTGGCTCCAGACAAGAGTGCCACATAAATTAATGAATGTGCTATCTGAGAATCAATTGGCTATATAAAATTTACAATAAAAGTATCTATATTTTATTGTTATTTGTAAATTGTGCATTGTACATCTTTTTTAAAAGTAAAATTTATGACCAACTTGAGTATGCATATACACACACACATTCTTTTTTCAGAGAGCTGGTTGTTAGACACTTACCTCTAACCTCTGTCAGAAGTCTCCCGTCTCTTCCCATAACACCATCAGGACCAGCTGCAGCCACCAGGACTTTAGGCCAAGTGAGGTCATGGTGGGCCCAGGGAAGTGCCTGGAATCTTCAGGCCAGAGGAAAGGAAGGCCAGTGTTTACAGTAAGGGCTGGCTTCAGAATGGCCTTTGTCTGCTCAGGGACTTTATTTATTTTCACACTAGCTTAAAGCCTTTGACCTGAGTTTGAAGTCAAAGGACAGGAAGAAAGGTCCTTTTCTTTCATGGGGATTGGCCACATAGTTTGGCTGGGGGAGAACTCTGGGATGCTGTGAAGCCCTGGCCCAGGATGTCCCAGAGCCTTGGAATGACAGCTCATGTTAAAACTGGAGAGAGAACAACCCCACTTCTCCCTGGAGGCCGCAAGTCCTGCGAAGTCTCTGCAGGAAGCCCTCACTCCCTCACGTACCTCTATTTCAGCTCACTCTGGTGTCCTACAGGGGGCATATTTATTTATTTATTTATTTCATTATCGTATCCATATATAACTTATCCCCTAAATAATGCCTATAGTCTATTCCTTTATTCATTCACTCATTTATCCCATAAATCAATATCAAGCACCTTCCATGGTCCAGGCACTATTTCATGCAATGGGTGCAGTGGTGACCCAGACAATCTCCGAGTTCATGGCATATAAGGTCAAGTGGACAATACAAACATTAAATTGGTTTCCCATCCATTTGGATGCGAACTACAAGTGGTTGCTCCAATGTTCCAAGCTGAATTCATTATCTTCTTCATCCAAACAAGTACTCTTCCGAAACATTTGTCAATACAACCACCACCATCATAGCTACCACTCATATAACATGTGCCAGGCACTAGTCTAAGCACTTTATATATATTAACTCATTTAATCCTCACAACCGCCTCAGGAGATAAGTACTATTATCATCCTCATTTTACCAATGAGGAAAGAGAGGTGCTAAGAGCCTAAAAATTTGTCTGAGGTCACACATTTGATAAGCAGTGGAGTTGTTCAATGGTACCACCATCATCCTGGGCAGGATGTTCAAGTGGACAAGATCAATCTAGCTGAACTTTCATGAAATTTAGCAAAAGTCCAGCTTCAATTTTCTGCAATACTTGCAATATGGATGAGGCTTAGATTGGTATCCTGACTCTGCCTCTCTCTGCCTATGGGACTTTGGGTAAGAGTTAATCTCTTACTTAACCTCTCTGAATTTGTTTCCTCATATATGCTCTATAAACAATTATACTATGCAATTACTTCCTGGGCAGGGAGAGACTATTAACGGAGTTGGTGATAAAATGGGAGCACACATTTAGCACAGTGTCTGGAAAAAGTGCTTGCATTTCAGCTATGATGGTGAGAATGATGGAGAAGTTCATCAGAGGATCCTGCCCCCACCCAGGAGCACATAACGCTCCACAAGGTCATGAACTGTGATTACCTTGCTCACTGGAGTGTGAGCCTAGCACATAAGAGGTGTTGAATATTGGTTGGTTGGTTGGATAGAAAGGTTGAGGGAGGGAGGAAAGGTGGGAGGGATGGATAGACGGCTGTCTGGCTCTCTGCTTACTCTGTCCCACAGGAGCTATCCCGTGACTCAGACTCTCCCTCCTAGAGCTTCTCACGTGTGTACCCAGTGTCCTCTAAGCAGACCAATAATACATATTCAAAGGCAGGGACCAGGTCTTTTCTCCTGCATCTCACCACACCCCTAATTTATGAGTCACCAAAGAAGGGGCCTTGGGATTCTGAAATAATATTCTGCCCACTTAGCCCCAAAAATATCCTAAGAGTGTCACCTGTCCCCTGGTGCCCTTTATTCCACAGAACCTTCAGTACTGAAGGGATTTCCCGTGATGCTCGGTGGAATAATGCTTGTCTAAACCAAGCTTCCTGCCCCTTGGTTTTCTGATCATTCCCCCTCCTTAAGACAAAGGGGAACCATCAAATGTTCACAATGGAAATATTTCTCTTCAGGATCCTAAGTTCTGAAAGAGAAAATGTGAAACCAGAATTATACTGTTATTAAAAGCACTGATTTTCAGGTCAGCTAGAACTGGTTTTGAATCTCTGCAAGTATTTTAACTACTTCTAGCCTTGATTCCTTCTTCTGGAAAGTAGGGATAATAACACCCTCTTGTAGGGTTATTTGGAGGATCAAGTCAGTCCTGCAGGTGAACTATCTAGCATAATGCTTAGTACAGGGCCAGTGCTCAGTAAAAGACCGCAACTATCCTGGTCATAACTGCTTCCTCTTTGAAAATTAGGACGAGACCAGTGCATCTAGAGCAACTCATCCTGAACAAATGAAAATTGTGCTTATTATTCTCAACAAAATTTTACTGAGCACCTGCTAAGTGTGAGTAGCCCTATCACCCAATTCCGCGAGTCATTCATGAGCAAAACACAGGTAGATTATGGTTTTAATACTTTTTCTGTCTCATAAGTGATAAGAAGGGGTCACAACCTGAATCCAAAGTGTCATTTGTTCATTTTTTTATTAACCCAAATTCACCAGATCTTTACTGAGATTCTACCATATGTCAGACACTGGGCTCAATTCTGGAAATTCAGAGCTGAGTGACAAGGTTCCCGCTGTCATGGAGCTTCCAATCTAGGTGGCACACAGAGATTATCTCTTTTAATTTTTCATTTGCCATCTTAAGCATTTTTTTTTTTAAAGATTGGCACCTGCGCTAACATCTGTTGCCAATCTTTTTCTTCTTCTTCTTCTTCTTCTTCTTCTCCCCAAAGCCCCCCGGTACGTAGTTGTGTATTCTAGTCGTGAGTGCCTCTGGTTGTGCTATGTTGGACGCCACCTCAACATGACCTGATGACGGTGGTGCCATGTCCACACCCAGGATCCGAACTGGTAAAACCCTGGGCGGCAGAAGCGGAGGGCACGAACTTAACCGCTCGGCCTCGAGTCCGGCCCCCCAGCTGTTATCTTTTTTTAAAAAAGCCACATAGATGGTACAATTATAAACTATTGTAAGTGCCCTGAAGAAAAAGTACAGAGATCTATGAGCACATGCAAAAGGAAGAAGCTAATCCAAGGACATGAGAGGGAAGAAAGAGAGACAGAGAGACATTATACAACTGGAAAGAAAGTAGGAATGCCACAGGACTTGGAAGAGGGTCGAATATCAGACTATACAATCCCTCAGGACTTTAAAACAACCAAAAATGCAAATCCTCCAAGTCATGTCTGTTTGGCTATCCTTCCCTCCACCCACCAGAGTCCCAAAGCTGCGTGTTCTAGGACAGACAAAAGCCTGTTTTGTTTTGTTTCATGAATAAGTAGCCGTTTGGTCACAGGATTACCGTGCAGCTGTTTTTCTACCCGGCCTGCGACAGCTCCCCAGGGAGCAGAGCAGATGTAGCTGCGTCCCTGCTGTCTGGTGCAATGTGTGGAGAAGCTGGGGGCATTCCTACAAGCATCTCTACGAAGCAGACATCCAATAGACCGTGAGGAACAATCGTCAGAAGATCTCAATTTACAGGAAAGTTCAAGAACAAAAATGTCCCCTTCACACACAATATTTGGCCCACACAGGTAAGGCAAAGTAGTTGTGAGTCATAGACGTCATGTTTCAATATCATACTCTAGATCTGAAAGGTTAGAATCAAAGATGGAAGAGATCATCTATTTTAAAAATTCTTTCCATAGATAAAAAATTTGCACAGATAAAAATTGGCATTCCTAGATAAAAATAAAATGGAAGGTTAAGAGGATAATCATTCCTGAAGACTATGAGTGAGTGAAAAACTGTTTCTAACATGATTTACATGTAAAGATTACAGCATCTGTTATGAGCATGGGTTTTGCCCAGGCTATTTGCTTCACAAGACACATTTGGAGGATGATGGTGTCCCTACCAGCTTTCCTATGATATCAAAAGTAGCTGATCCTGGCCAATAGGCACATGGAAAGATGCTCATCATCACTGATCATCAGAGAAATGCAAATCAAAACTACACTAAGATATCAACTTATACGCATTAGAATGGCAAAAATAACCAAAACAAAAAGTAGCAAGTGTTGGAGAAGTTGTGGAGAAAAAGGAACCCTCATGCACTGCCGGTGGGAATGCAAACTGGTGCAGCCACTATGGAAAACAGTATGGAGATTTCTCAAAAAATTAAAAATAGAAATACCATATGACCCAGCCATCCCACTACTGGGTATCTATCCAAAGAGCTTGAAATCAGCAATTCCAAGAGTCCCATGCACCCCTATGTTCATTGCAGCATTATTTACAATAGCCAAGATGTGGAAGCAACCTAAGTGCCCATCTTATTTATCCAATCATCAGTTATGGAATACTACACGGCCATAAAAAAGGATAAAATCATCCCATTCACAACAACATGGATGGACCTTGAGGGTATTATGTTACGTGAAATAAGCCAGATAGAGAAAGACAATCTCTGTATGATTCCACTCATATGTGGAAGTTAAACTTGTAGACAAAGAGAACAGATTAGTGGTTACCAGGTGAAAGAGGGGGTGGGGTGTGAGCACAAAGGGTGAAGTGGTGCACCTACAACAGGACTGAAAACAATAATGTACAACTGAAATTTCACAAGGTTGTAAACTATCATAATCTCAATAAAAAGTTAAAAAAACAAAAAGCCAATCCTCTCGTGTCTGTGTCCTCCTTTCTGCCGCTACCATTCAAGCCACAGGACCGTGAGTGAGATCCACGAGGCTGCACGGGGCTGTCTCACTTGCTCGGGTGTCCATGGTCTTCTAGTATTGGCTCTGGGGTCTCTTGCAAATTCCCTTCACTCATCCTACTCTTCACCTGGAATCTTCTTCAAATCTAACTTATAATTTGTTTTGACCTATGGCCACTATGCCATTACAAACTTTCTGTTCCTCTTTTCATTTTCCATTTGGGAAGGATGTTTATCATTTCTTCTAGACTAAGTTAGCTGACTGTAGTCAATGAAAATCTCCCTATTTTTCTCAAGACCTCCTAGAAAATCGGGCGTCTCCAATGCTGTTCTGGACTAATTAACTTTTAACCCACCAGAATCACTGTGTTGATTTCAGCCCAATATTCCAAACTGCTGAAACAAGTTTTAATCTTGCTTCTATTCATGATCACATTACTGATAGCCTCTGTCCCAGAGATGTGTCACCTGGCATAGACCCACAATGTAATGGAATGGGTTAGCGCTCTAGTTCCAGCTCTAGGGAGACATGAGTTCAAATCTCACCTCAACCACATGCTGCCTGTGGACTTAAACCAGCCACTTTCATTCTCTAAACCTCAATGGAGATAAAAATAATAGCGTCTTCCTCAAAATGTTGCTGGATTACAGGAGAGAGTTCTCAGAAAGGTTTTGCATAAGGCGTATTGCAGAATATCCATTCAAAAACGTCAACCCTTATTTCTATTTTGATCTGTACACATTCTCTGGTCTTGGTAAAGCTGTCCATCAAATGATATAGAAGAAGAACAAAGACCAGAGCCCTCCTGGCTTTTTGAGAGACTCCCTCCAGGTCAGCGCTTTCCACGCTGCAGGTTTGTGAATCTAGAAATCAATTTAGCAGGTCATAAGCCAGATGTTTTTAAATTAGAATAGAATGTTTTTAAAAATGAATAGAATAGGGGTTAGCCCAGTGGCGCAGCAGTTAAGTTCGCACATTCTGCTTCTCGGCGGCCCGGGGTTCGTTGGTTCGGATCCCGGCTGCGGACATGGTACCGTTTGGCAAAAGCCACGCTGTGGTAGGCGTCCCATATATAAAGTAGAGGAAGATGGGCACGGATGTTAGCTCAGGGCCAGGCTTCCTCAGCAAAAAGGGGAGGATTGGCAGCAGTTAGCTCAGGGCTAATCTTCCTCAAAAAAAAAAAAGATTAAAAAAATAAAATGAATAGAATAGAATGTATCAAAGTGCATTTCATGTTGTAAGGACTAAATGGCATTTTGTCAAACACATATGTATGATTGTGCGTGTGCAAACTGGCGTGCAACGTAAAATGCATCTCTTACTGTGTGTCACAGTAAAAAAGCGGTTTGAAAGCCACTGCTCTAGGCTGACCCAGAGCTATTAAATACGTTCTTTGGTCATGATATACTATTTAAGAGAGACATTACTGCCCCCTACTGGATCTCTGGATTTCTCACAGGGAGGGATGGAGGTAGGTTAGCAAAGGCCTTGCTTCTCACTGCCCATGTGACCTCAGCCATCCTCCTCGTACACTGTCTGGAAGGTCACCCAGAGGCAACTCACCCCTTGAACTATCCTGATGCCCTAGGCACTGAGTTAAAGGTGGCACCAAAAGTGGGAGCCAGAGTTCTCACCATTGAAATAATGCTGAAAGCACAGTGTGCTTCCCTCCCACCACCTCCCACAGTGTCTCCTGGGAAAGTAAAACAAAGTGGCCCCATGACTGAGTCTCAGCCACACGTTACCGTTGGTCCCACCTCCACCCCATCACACATCACAGCTGGGCAGAGCCTTCCAGTCCCTAAGCAGCCACCTGTCCCTGCTTCTCTGGGGAGACTACGCCTCTCAAAGGAATGCCAACCAACTGCCGTTCTCAGAGCCAGGACTGCCAGCTGCGCCCATCCTCTAATCTCCCGGGTTCTGAAATAACTGAGTAGGGTTGGGCGAGCAGAGAGGTACACTCCGGGAAAGATGTGCTGTCCCACCCAAGAGGTAGGCCCGCCCCCAAGAGGTCTCACCAAGAGGTAAAGGCAGGGAGAAAGCAACACCGCTAACACACATCCATCTTAAGAGGTGGGGCCCAGAACCAGGTGCCAATTGCTTACTAAGAATCTAAATCCTGCTTCAGTCCTCGAACCCTGCACCAGCTGAGCGCTCAAACCAAGTCACCCACACATGTGGCCTCAAGCAAAGGAAAAAGTGAGGCTGAAGAGGGCTTCAGACCCATGTCCCTAATGCAGGACCAGCGTTCCCAGCCATGCTCCGGGTTTCACTGCCCATCTGAACTTCGAGGCTTATATCAAGAAAGAAACCAAATGTGATTGAATTGCAAAGTGGCAGATAAAACCTAGTATGAAAGAGTTTAACTTAACTTTAAAATAATAAACTGATGGGTGAGGTCATAGTAAGCATTTTTTAGAACATAAACCATTTGATTAACTCCCTTTAAAAATAGCCTCCTTTGTTTTGAGTCTGAAATAGGCTTCTTTCTTCTTTGTGCAAAGGCCTGTCCCCATAGATAGATGTGCTTCGGCCACTTCCTCATCTGAAATAAAGATGGTAAACAAGTCTTTATCAGATAATCTAGTGTTTACACTATGTGCCGGGCACTGTGTGTGCTTGGTACTTTTACGTGTTCTGTCAGATATAATTCCGACAGCAATGGACTCAGAGAAGTTAATGAATTTGTTGAAGGTCACACAGCCAGTAGGAGACAGATTCTAACCCAGGTATGCCTGATTCCCTTACCCCAACTCAGGACTATTGCCTGGGGAAGTGCAGGGCCCAGCCCCTTGAATTTCTCCTTCCTCCCTTCCTGTTGTTCACACATCTCAGTAGGAGAATTATCAAAAGGGAGGGAAGTCGGGGCTGTGGCTGTGGTTAAAAGTTCCACGTGCTCTGCTTCTGCAGCCCAAGTTCGTAGGTTCGGATCCCAGGCGTGGACCTATTCCACTCACCAGCCATACTGTGGAGGCATCCTGTACACAAAGTGGAGGAGGATTGGCAATGAATGTTAGCTCAGGGCTAATCTTCCTCAAGCAAAAAAAAAAAGAGAGAGAGAGAAAGATTGGCAATAAATGTTAGCTCAGGGTGAATCTTCCTTATGAAAAAAAAAGAAAAAAAAAGGGAAGGAGGTCAAAATGGTCAAAGTCATAAAAAAACAAGGAAAGACTGAGAAACTGTCACAGACCAGAGATTACTAGCGAAATGTGACAACTACATGTGATGTGGTACCCTGGCGGGATCCTGGATCACTAAAAGGACTTCGGTGGGGAAACGTGAAAGCCAAGTAAAGACTGCAGTGTGTCGTTGTGGTACCCAGGTCCTAAAGGTCTCCCACCTTCCCTCCTGCTGCCCTGTGATCTATTCTCATGCTGCTTCCAGAAGCATCCTTCCAAAGCACAAATCTGACGTTGTCTCTCTCTCCTTCTTATAAATTTCCATGGCTCCCCCTCGCCCTCAGGGTGAAGACCGAAGCCCTCAAGGTCTGTCTCCAGCTCCCCTCTCCAGTCTCTTCTCTGCCCTCCACTCCCTACCCCCTTGATTCTGCTCCAGCTTTGCTGAACTCGTTGCTGTTCTCAGAAAACACCAGGCCCTCTCTACTCTGCATCTTTGCTTGACACATGCCCTGTCTGTCAATTCCACACCCCTTGGCCTGCAGTTAGAATTAAGTAAATTCCTCTCTCACTTAGACGTCACTTCCTCCAGGAAGCCCTCCCTGAAGCCCTTGCTCCCATGCCTGGGTTAAGTCCCCTCTTCTGAGTCCCCATAGCACCCTGTAATTAGCTCCCATCACAGTGCTTCTCATCCTGAACCATGTTCATATTATAGCGTTTGCCCTCTCCCTCTCATACAACTGAAGCCCTACTTCCCTGAAATGGGACTTGCACACCGAGACATGGCATTAAATAGCACTGACTCTCATTGTGGGGAGGTGAGTCCTCTGCGTGCCTTTCTCCGTTTCTCTGATTGCTCAAGAAAAAAGGTGTTAGTTTGTCTTCAACACTCCCTGCCGCTTGTTAACCTCTCTCTTTTCAAATAACGACCGATGAAGCCTAGGCTAGGCACCTGAAGTAGGCAACGGAATCTATCCTGAATTTAGCACATCATTTTGTTTTCATTGTGTTTGCTTTTGTTGATGAAATCCTATTTATGGAAAGCAATACAAGTTTCTCTTCTACATAGACTAGTCATCCTTTATAAAATTAATTTATATGAGTAAAGGAAGTAAATCAATTTAGAAAAGTTTGGTAAGTGGCTGTTCAGGTGGTGCAAGTGGTGAAAAATGCATGTATATCCACATGCGTTTGTATGACATGCACACAACAGTGAAGGTCACCCTGAACGAGAGAAACCCTGTCATTAGTGCAGCTAAGTCATGAGACCCAGGGCACTGCTGTCTTTGCCACTAACTACCCATGTGACTGGGAGAAAATTACTCTTCTCTTTCTCAGTTTACTCACCTGTAAAAAGAGGAAAATAAAATTGGACCGTAAAAATATATGATTTCATCTCTCAGATACGAATTTCTCTTCCAGCCCATACAGTATGGAAATCACACTGCTGGAAAAGAACCCAGAAGCGATCACACTTTTATATTAGAGATCAGAGATCTGAGGGTTAGAGGTTAAGTGACTTGCACAAGATCACATTGCAATTTAATATCAAATTCAAGATCAAAATCCAGGTTTCCCAACCCCCTGGTGATCCGTTCCCCCCACTGCATTCTGAAACCCTCCACTCCTATATTCTCCCTTCCCCAGATAAACTTCTGTCCAAAAGTCACATTTTACTTACAAAGCACAAGCAAACACACATGCACATATGCACACAGAGACGCGATATAAAGACACCTTAAAATAACAGAAAAGCAAATAAGAAAAAGATAAAGGCGATATTGGATTTCAGAGCATTCACAATATTGGAGAGGGAAGTAAGCACCTAAAAGCTGAGGAAACATGTCCCAGGGTTTTCCACGATGTTGTAATTCCCTCCCTGTTCTTTATTTAGATCAGATTCTAGGCGCCAGGAGGTCACGCAAGCTTGGGGGCAGGATTACGGTAAAGAGGGTAACTAATTCACCTTGACTACTCTATATGTATAATAAAACCTGCTGACATAAAGACCAGATCCAATTGCCACTTCACTCTCTGTGGCTCATGAAAAAATAGCACCAACACGATCCAAAGGGAATAGTTAACCACATTCTTAAAATGGGATTTTTAAGCACTTTTAAAGACTATTTTAGCAGAGCAATTTGCATAAAGACTGTAGTGATTGCAATGACAGAGCACAATGTTTTTCTCATTAAAAAAAAAATAGCCCTACCCTTATCTTTGGAAATGCGCTGAACATTTTTATAACTGAGCCGGTTTAGAGGCAAATTTACCAGATTTATAGGTGAACCAAAATGTACAGAATCAGAAAATTTTAACCAAAATTCCCAATGAAACGTAAAATGAGTAGATATAAAGCCCTTCACTTAAATATACATATTTATTTAAATATTTATTTATTTATATGTATCTTTGTAGCAATTGAGAAAGACCTGGCCAACCAGAAGCTCATGTGAGAAGATATTTCATGATCATAAGCTCAATGTGAGCCAATGGCAAGATGTAGCTGCTAGGGAGGAGAAAAATCTTAATGCAACATTAAAATACACATTAAGTTACATTTAGTACAGTAACATCCCTCTGTATCTCCACCCACCAGCCAATACCAAAAGCTTGCTGCAGTTATGGGAACCACACCATCAGAGCGACAGAAACTGGCATCTGGCCAGAGGAGAGCAATAGGTCAGCGGGAAAAGGGAGAGGGTCTGAACCCCAGTCAACTGGGGAATGGGTCACCGCTTGGGTTCCAGGGTAGAGCAAGCCATCTTCAAACACAAGATGCGTAACCGTTCTGGAACGCATGTGCCCTTGTCCATCTCCCGGGAATGTTGTTGAAGGGACTCTGCGTGGGAGGTCAGGCTCATCCACAACATCGCTCCACCCTCGGGAATTTTATGGTTTGTGGTAGGAGCAAAACCACATCTATTTGACATAGTGGTGGATTAGGTCACTTCCTTTCCTTCCTAGAGAAGACCACTCTCTAGAGTAGAGAGCGTTTTGACAACCAACCAAGCTCCTGAGAGAAAACAAGATGTACTGATGTCTAGACAAGCTCGGTGACTAGAAGATGCAATGTTGACTCAATTACCACTCCCTTCCCACTTCACCACACCACCAACTGTTCAGTGGCCCAAGAAGCTAGAAATTAAAATCTGAGCTGCGGGGCATGAGGTGGCGAGCCCTGTGGCTAGATCTTCTGGGATGTTCCCACATTTCAGAGCAAGGGTGAACACCTGCATCAGGATCACTTAGATGCTCGTTAAAAATCCACATTCATGGGACATCTCCCAGACCTACTGAGTCAGAATTATTGGGGTAGGAACCAGAAAGTTCATTTTCAGCAAGCTTCCTAGAGGGGTCTTTCGCATCCTCTCTGAGAACCGTGCTTCCAGAGCAGCTCCTCTCGTGCTTTCCTGTGCATTATAGTCACCTGGAGAGCAGGTTAAAGCTGGGGCTCTTAGGCTCCGGAGACTGATTCAGAGGTCTTAGGTGGGCACCAGAATTTGCCTTTCAAACAACCTCACAGGTGATGCTGATGCTGCTGGCCCAGTCAGTGGACCATGCTGTGAGTTCACTGCCTTAGAAAATCCTGGATTCCATTATCCAAGAACTCAGATAGATACGGTGGTAGGCAGCTGCTGAAATGGTCCCCAACGATTCCCCACCTCCTTGTGTGGGCTGGACCTAGCGACTCACTTATAACAAACTGAATAGGCAAAACTAATCGGATGTCCCTTCCGTTAGGTGAGATGAGAAGACAGTGACCTCCTTCTCTCACTCACTCTTCTTCTTCTCACTTGCTCGCTCCGATGAAGCAGGCCACCATGTTGTGAGCTGCCGGATGGAGAAGCCCACATGGCGAGGACCTGTGGGCAGTCTCTGGTCCAGAGCAGGGAAGTGACTCCCACCAACAACAATTTGGGTGAGTTTGGAAGCAGGTCCTCCCCTAGCTGAGCTTGAGGAGACCACAGCCATAGCTGACACCTTGATCATAGCCTTTCAGCCAGAGGACCCAGCTAAGTCCCACCTGGATTCTTGCCTTCCTGCAGAAACTGTGTGATAATAAATGTTTCAAACCACTACATGTGTTCTGGAATGATAGATAACTAATAGAAATGCTTTGTCAGGGAGCTACTCTGAAATCAATATGACATCTTGGTAATATGTAACCCATCCTTCAAGTCTCCCGTCTCATCTCTCCCTATTCTAAAGGGAGCAAATGAGTATATAAATGTAAATGGGTAATATTTAATAATACACACTATGCACATGTAATTTACGCCATAATTTTCTTAGTGCCCAATTTTTATGCCTTGGCCCTTGGGAAGCTTCCCTGGGGTTTCTGGAAGGTTATGGGGGGACAGAGCCTCGCAGCAGGATGGAGACAGTGAATCCCAAATCCATGTCAGACCTCACAGCCTGGGCGTTCCAGCTGGCTATTCTGAGGCTGTGTCTTTTGAGCTAAGAGCATGGTGAATTCCTGCCTGCCAGTCCTCATGATGTAGAGGAGTGGCACCTCCTTTGGTCCTGGCTGAAGAGAGAGAAGAAAGAAACTACCAATTTCTCTGCTGGTGGGGGGAGGGGTCTTTCCCTGAGCAAAGTCAGTGAAGAGAGCAAAGTGCAGTCCCCTTGCCTTCTCTCCAGTGCCTGCCTGATTTCCTCACTGGGGGAAGGAGACAGGTCTTCCAGGGGCAAGGTTTCTCATTTTCTCTAGAATTGCATGTTGAGAAAGTGCATTTCAGAGTCTGTATGTGTGGAAAGGCCACAGGAAAGGCTTTAGACACAAAGCCAGGACTTCTCATCCCTGCTCCATCGTGCACTCCTTGTGTGGCCTGGAATGAGTCCCTCTCCCTCTGGATTGTGCTCTTCCCACTGCAAGATGAGAGGGCTGGGCCAGGTGATGTTGCGGACCTTCCAGAACAGTGTCTAGGAGTCTAGGGTGAGGAGGCAGCTTCTGGTCACAGCATGGTCAGAGATAGGACAGCTCTCTTCAGAGGGCCAGCCCCCCGCCACTCAGCCAGCGTGCCCGCTCTGAGGAGCGCCCAGAGGGGCTGCTGTGCCACAGGGGGCTCTGGCAGATGTTGTCCAGCCTGCTTCTAATGGTGTCCTGCAGCTTCTCATCACCCAACAGGACCGCTGCTGCCAGGGCCAGCCAGAAGTAATCAGTGGCATCATGGGCATCCTAACCCCAAGGCATGGGAGCAAAGAAGAGACAGCATTAGCAGACATTTCCAGGAGAAGCTGGGAGGCAGTGCTGGGAACTCTGAGAACTGTAGCTTTCCCACCCCCACATCCTAGTTCCCTGGGGGAGCTGCTCCCCACTCCACTGTAGTCCCATGACATGGCTAACCCCAGTGGCCATCCTCCCCAGGCACAGGGGTGGCACCTTACCCAGGCTCAGACAATTGTGAAGCAGCATCACCCTGGGCATAGTGCTGCAGGGATGGATAAGTGACTCAAGCTGACCTATCCCAGTCACTCCCCAGAACCTTCCAGTGTGACATAGCAGAGAAAACGTTCCCTTACCCTTTTAGATGTGGGTTTGAGCCTGCCAATAGCTGGAGGGGAAGGAGGCCAAGAAACAGAGAGAAGTGGAAACATACAGAGACAAGAGATATAAAGAAAGGTGGGGGAATCCATGACAACATTTGAGTACCAGCATTTAGAACAATCCATGACGACATTTGAGTACTAGCGTTCAGAGCTACCTGAAACTCAAGTTACACTTGAGTTTTCCAGTTACTTGAGCCAATAAATTGTCTTCTTTGCTTAAGCTAATTTGAGCTGAGCTCTTCCTCTTGCAATCCTTACAGCCCTTGGTTGATGCAATCAGATCACACACACTTTGCCCCTGACCCACTTCCTGGGAGCAGTGGGACAGAGGCGAGATGGCTGGGAGTCCTTCACTACATGTAGGGATGAGGAACAAACGCTTTTTTGGGTGAAACTCAAAAAGGGATGTCTGGTTCCCATTAACCCTCCTAAATCAATAATTAATTCAGGCCAGAAACAACTCTGGCAAATAAGAAAAGGACAGTAGAACTGCCCTGAGGGTCCCCTGGGGAACAAACACAAGCGTGACTCAGAAGCCACTGCATTAAGAGATTAAGAGTTGTGCTGGAGCAGACAGGGGCCTCTGGGAAGGGGAAGTCAATGCCCAGGGACACGGCTCAAGGGCCAGAATTCTGTCAGAATTTCAGACCACTAGCCTAGTTCTAGAAGTGGCTAGAAAAATAAGAAGTTCTGGATTCAACTCCAGCAGAGTGAACAGAAAAATCAAGGCTAATGCCTTCTTAGGACCAAGGCATGCTTACATTCAAAGACCCCACACCTCGTTATCTCAGACATAGTCACAGATTTCTCCTAAATATAGTTTTATATAACTTTATAAGAAGTGAGTTGCAATTTACTGGTTAATCTATAACGTTTTGTAGACAGAGTTAAGCATTAAGTTTGAGTTTCATTTTAGAGCTTATAGTTCTTTTGTTTTGGGGGCCTCAAAAATGTATTGTTTCGGGTCTCATCTATTTTCAGAGGCCCTTGAGGAGCTCACAGGCACTAGGCAATGTGCCCCTAGTACCTGAT
Organism: Equus quagga; assembly: GCF_021613505.1. Lineage (NCBI taxonomy): Eukaryota > Metazoa > Chordata > Mammalia > Perissodactyla > Equidae > Equus > Equus quagga. The sequence continues at coordinate 70,932,180 of NC_060273.1, read as the reverse complement.
AGATAAAGTGGCCACAGAAATCATAGCAGGGCAAGGAGAAAGAGGAGGTATGATCTGTCTTTTCAGCAGAGATGGGAGCCCCTTTGAGGTCTCCAATGGGGCTAAGCATCCCCACTGGAGCCACTCCCCACCTTCTGAGAGGAGAATCCCCATCTGGGCCCTCTCAACTCTACCCTGAAGGCTCAGGGTCAGGGGAGAGTATGCTTGGATGGTAACTCTCACGTGACTTGGGAAGCCTGGCTCTTACCTTCAGCTGGTAGAAGGTGAGTCGGCCCAGGCGATAATACACCTTGGCATAGTACAAGGCTTCCTTGGGACTCTGCAGCCAAGGTGGACAGAGGGACAGAGTCTTCAGGTAGCAGTCCTCAGCCATCTCGTACATGTGCAGGGAATAGTACACAGTAGCCAGACGGTGAAAGGCCACCAGCTCCTGCCTCTGATCTCCTAGGAAATGGAAGACTGAGAGAAATATCTTGCAGCCAACACTTTGCATCATTCACTCACTCACTCATTCTGAACAATTTTTAGAAGGTCTGCTAGGTGTCAGGGACCAAGCTCGGGACACAGGGAACAAAGCAGAAGAAGTCCTTCCCTCGTAAGGCTGATGGACTCACAGGATACAGACGTTCCCTAAAGAATTCCACAACTAAAAGCAAAATGTGAAATCCCCTTTCACAAAAGCCCCTGTGATCACTAATAAAGGGAAGCCTCATTTCAATCGGAGTCAGGATGCCAGAAGGGGGAGATCCCATGCAGGACCACTGGAGGTCAATTACAGACCCCCACAGAAGTCTCAACGGGAAAGAATCATTCATTACTGGAAGAAAGGTACATTGCATCCCAACAGAAATCAACTACACGAGCGATTCAGCCAATGAGAAATCACCGCCGCCCTAAACTCTTGCTTTTCTCCAACGGACTTTCGTGCAAAACAACTCCTCCCAATTTCCTCCTTTTTCTCTATAAAATAATGTTCCTCTCCCTCATTTGTTGGATTTGCCTATAGATCTCTACAGCATGCATATCCCAAATTGCAATTCTTTGGCTATTCCCAAATAAACTCCTTTTGTTGATAAAATAGCTAGCTGTTTTATTTTTAGGGTTGACACAGTTGTGGTAAGTGCTACAAAAGAAGATGCAGGGCTCTGTGAGAGTGACTAACCGGAGGATGTGTGCTGGGCAAGGTGTTCTGGGATCATTCCTAAAGAAAGCTTTCTCCATATTGCAGAGGTCACTGTAACTTGGGATTCTGGAAAATCCCTGTGATGGGACATGGTGAGAAGACTAGCTTGATGGAGTAGCCAAAAATTCCTAGAAATGAAAAACTGTAAACAAAGTATGACAACTGTCTTCCTTGCCTAAGGGTCTCTCTCCTCAGAGAGTTCTCTGAGGCTGCCATCAGCAGCAGGCACCCTCTGCTCCCTTCCCAGCTCACAGTCTCAGATAGCTACAGAGACCCAGCCACTTTTAGCCCATGCTTTAGAACCTGGGTTTCTAATGGGTCTATGGCCTCTTGTTTTGGTTTTTGGTGGGTTTGTTGTTTCAATAGCTAACTCCTTTACTAGAAAGTGGCCTTCTAAAGAGAACAAATGCTTCCAGTTTTGCTTTTGGAATATTTGCAAGGTAGCTGTTTGATGCAATCTAAAAACATCACTTGTAAGTTTCAAAGAAACAAAAGCCAAAATTAGAAGATCCAAGGGAGAGAAAATTCTCTGCTATGGAAAAATCCAGTCACAGGGAAGTGGATGAAGGGTGGACACAGCCTCATTTCAGCCTTTGCCCTGGGAAGGAGAGAGTCCACCTCCGAGGGAGTCGTCTGGGGCCCTCAAGGCCTTTCCTGAGATTAGCGCACAGTCGCTCAGATAAGGTTTTCTGCCATAAAGAAAAAGGTAGGAAAAGGAGAGGGAGTGCTCTGAAGTGCAATTAGACACAATAAAGTCCAGTACCAGCCACTTCTCATGCCACTGAGAATGCCCAGAAGTCCCTTCTAGAGCGTCACCAAAGCCTCCATTTCCCCTACATCTAATCAAGGCTCCTCTAATCAAACCTGCTTTTCCTCAAGCATCAACATTTTAGATGAGGTTTTGTGTGGGTTTTTAAAATCATTTTTCACTCTGCCTTTTTTCTGTTTTAATGTCATATTGTTTCCCACTAGCTTTTGTGGCAAATGCAAGCTATTTCAGCTATGTAGTGAATTAATGGGAATCTGACATTCATTTACATTTCAATCCCGTGGAGAAAATGTGCTTTTGACTAATAATCAACCAGTTAAAAATGTAGGGCACAGTGCTTTCACGGTGGCGGGGAGGGGCATTGCCTGTCCATAGGATAAAATACCATTTGCCCTGTACTCTGGAATAATACCAACTGTAATCTAATAATTAGTGTGGCACAGGTAACACTTATCACGGACTTATGGACCAAGCGCTGCGCTGCGGGTTTGCCTGGGTAATCATTGGTCTTCCAATGGCATGAGGTGGGCGCTGTGGTTAATCCTGATTGGCTGATGACAAACGTGAGGCTTACAGACAGTAAGCAGCTTGCTTAATTAACGTCCCCCTGACTGTTGGACCCAGGGTTTGAGCCCAGGCAGTCTAACTGCACAGCCGATGCCATCACTGCCTTGTCGTCCCTTCTAGGAGGGTGTTCACCCCTTCCAGCCAACGAGCCAGACAGTTAAGACCACCTACCTGTGACTGTGCTGAGTCTGGCCGCCAGGGTGGCAAATTCTAAAGCCTTCTCATAGCCTTCCAGGCTGATCTGCAGCTCTGTCAGCTTGTTGAAAATCCGGAGCTCGCTTCTCACCGCCTTCATCCTCCTTGCTAAAGGAACAGCCCCAGCCTGAGAACAGAGGCACAAAGAACCTTAGTCTAGCTCAGGATCCACACTACATACCATACTCTATGAGGCTTCCTCTCCACTGGCAGGGGCTGAGGGGATGGCAGTGATTAAAACCAAGAGGATCGAGGGGCCTGCCCCATAGCACAGTGGTTAAGTTCATTTGCTCCACCTCAGCAGCCTGGGTTCATGGATTCAATCCTGGGTGCCGACCTACACATCACTTGTCAGGCCATGCTATGTTGGCATCCCACATACAAAATAGAGGAAGATTGGCACACATGTTAGCTCAGGGACAATCTTCCTCAAGCAAAAAGACAAAGACTGGCAACAGATGTTAGCTCAGGGCCAATCTTCCTCACCAAAAAAAAAAAAGAAAAGAAAAGAAAAACCAAGGGGATCTGCAGTGTTTCCCTACATGACTGCTCAATTCACTCTCCTGGCCCTTGCTCTTGGAGTCTCTGCCCAGATCTTAGAGGTGGAACAACTAGAGGTCATCAGACCTCCTAAAACTGGGGAAACTGAGAGCAGGAAAGGGAAGATAACTTTTCTCAAGGTCATGTGGGGAGTTACCCCTCCCAGCTATGTGCGCCCTCAGCACCCCAGTGCTAATCTATCAAGTACATATATAGAGCGTGGACATAATGTCTGAGAGTGCCCAATAAATGCTTATTTCTATTGTCTTTATTACGATAAAATTTCAGGCAGTTTCATCATTTCTCTGATCCTGGGTTTTCTCATCTATGAAACGCGTATGAAAGTGAGTACCTCAGAAGTCAGGGATGTGCTTCTTGCTCTCCCAACCCCCACCTCAGTGCCTGGCCATATTGCGTCCTTGATAAATGTCTGAAGCTGAATAAACCACTGAACAAGCAAATGAATGAATATCTGGATAAGTGAGATTTTAGGATCAAATAAGATAATGAGGTTTCCCAAACTTGAGTCAGCAATGAACAACAATTATGATATTTAACACCTGGACATTTACTTAATTAGTATTATTTCTTAAATCAACTCTCTTTTATTATCTTGCCTCATCTTTGCAATAATATTCATGAAATCATGGATTTGATGAGCTGGTGTTACACATTTTTAATTTTTCAAAATATATTTTAATGCATATTTAATAAATAGTAAAACAAAAGTGCTCATCCTGGGACCAGTCATCTCCCACCACATCACCAGTGGTACATGGAAATAGTCTGGTAAATGTAGAAGTGTTCTACAAATTGTAAAGTACCATGTACCCAAGAGATGTAATTATTATGGTGTTTTCTCCCAGGAAGGAGAGAATAACAGAGTTTATCAGCTCCTTCTTTAAGGGCCTGCTAGATTGAAGAGAGGGAGAGCATGTGGGCACTGGATGGGGAAGGGAAGAAAAGGAAATACCAGCAAGAGAGGGGAAGGGGGCCCCAGCCATGTGGCCCTGCTCACGTTTGTGCCAGGGCCTGGCTGGGCACGCTGCACAGCCCAGGACTTACTCGATAATACTCCACTGCGCGATGCCTGTGGCGGGTCCCGTTGAAGAACACGTCACCTGCTTCTTCATAGAGTTTGAGAGCCAGGGAGGGCTCCTCTGACTTCAGGGCTTTCTGGATGGCTGCCTGAGTGGGACAGAGATGGCTGTCAAAGGCGGAGAGAAGGACTTCCAAACGTCCACAGGACAGGCGGCAGTGAGATCTGACCACCTAGCTCAACCCTCTGCTTAAGTGCCCCGAATCCTGAATTGTCCTCCACTCTCGGAGGGCTGGTAGGAAGACTTCGAGATTCTATAGTCCTGCATTTCCCCATCGTGGTGTGAGAGATTACTTTGGTGGCCTTAGAAATGATTTTTAACAGTACACAGACAAACGTTTATGTTTTAATAGTTAAGTATTTATTTTAAGGTGTTTAGGGAAAATGATTAATAATACATGAAAACCTGTGATTTCAGATAGCACGTTTAGTGTAAAAAGCTAAGTTGACATGAAGTTGACTCAAAAAAAAAGAAGCAAATAACAGTACAGAAGGCACACGAATATGGCAAAACCATGAACTTGATGTGTAAACAACTGAAGTTTGGCGACCAGTGACGTCATCCAACACCTACACTTTGCAGATGCAGACACCAAGGCTCAGGAAGAACAAGGAACGTCTCCAAGATTGCATCAGTAGTTAGCAGCAAACAAATGTTAGTCTGCCAGCCTGACACCCTTCTCCTGGCCCCAGTGACCTCTTTTTCTCAAGCCAGCTGTTTCATATTGCATCTCAACAAAATGTGATGAGGAAGTTGAGGAGGGGAGAATGTCCCACAGCATCTGCAGCACAGCTACAGGACCTAAGGTAGAAGCCTTAGGTAGAGAATGATGCACTTCAGCCACAACGACCCTGCAAAATATCAAGTTAGGTGGCAGTGTGGGGTTGGGTAGGCCTGGGACCAATTCCAGCCAATGAATTGCCGGGTGAGTCCCCTCAGTTATTATCCATATGCAGCTACCCAGAGAGAGAGGCAGTGAGATGGCATCCTGCAGTCAGGAGGCTCTCCCGCCAAGCAACGAACAGCCCAAACATCTCCCTCTGGGCCTCCATCTCTTGGAGAGTGAGAATCAAGACTGAATTCTCTGCTCTCTGAAAACGCTTTCAGCTCTAAAATCCTAAGTCAGAGCAAAGGCTGAGAGTGAGGGCTCTAAGTCAAGCTGCTAGTGTGCAATTTTCACCACTTACTGGCTGTGTCACTTTGGGCAAGTCACTCGGCCTCATCGGGCCTCATCTGGAAAATGGGAATTTCAATAGACACTCCTGCCATGTTTGTAATGAGGATTACACTACATCACGCATGTGATGTGTTTAACAAAGTCTCCTGTGCATACGAAGTATGCAATCAATGTCACACAACCATTAGTAAGTCTCTTTAGAAGTGAGTTCGTAAATTTAAGTAATAGAATAAGGGGAGTAAAAAGGGAGAAAATAAGAAATGGGAAAGAAGAAAAGATAATGGACATATTTTAGATGAAACAAATCTTATATGCCGTGATAATATCAGTACGTGCTAAGTCCTAAGCATTTGTAAATGCTTACTATGCAAATGTATTTACTATGCAAGTGATATACCTAAATCCTTACCCTAAGAGATAGGGTTCATCCATGAAGAAACTGAGGCCCGGAGGGCTCATAGAGCAGGCCAAAGGTCACGCAGTCCATAATCGATGGCTCTGTGATTTGATTCCAGGCCTGTCTCTCTTCAAAGCCCAGGCCTTTAATCAATACACTCTGCCATATCTCAGACATTAAAGGTATGCAAACAAAAAAATCATAAGAGAACAATAATGTTAACACCCTGCATGCATCAACCTCACCTCTAGTTGCAGCAAAACCCTGAAGTCAAGGTGTGTGTCAAGCTTTGGAAAGATGAATATACTTGACGTGCCAGGTGAGTGAGTCTCCCGCCATGGTCTTTGAGAGCTCACAGGTGTACAGTATATGGGTCTCAGGGACTGCCCTTTGCCCCCTGTATTCAGCCTACCAGATCGCCCTGATTTCCATCTTGTGTCCAGGCAGCAGCCCATGTTGACCCTCCCTCCAAGGACTTGGCGAGGACATCTCCTTTCTCTAGTTCCAGCTGGTCAATTTGGAGGGTACAGCTGCCTCTCCAAATGGCCCAGGTGAGCAGATGAGATTGCGGGAGGCCTACCTGCAGGTACAGCTCCACCAGCTCATCTTCCTGCATGAGGTAGTGAAGTCGCCCAGCCCCGAGCCAGGCCTCGGCCGCCTTGTCTCTCTCCTCCAGGTCAATGAAGATACGCAGGCTTTCCTTGATGCAGGTGAGGGACCTCCTGAGGGACCTGGGAGGTGGAGATGGACTCATTAGGTGTGAGGGCTCAAAGGGGGCTCGGAGTCACTTAGCACATGAGGAAACCAAGGCCCTGGGAGGAAACAACCTTGTTTCAGATCACACAGGGAGGCCAGGCCTGATTTGAATCCCGGCTGTGCCTCAACCAGCTGTGTCACCTTGAGAAAGTACAGAACTTCTCTGTGCCTTGGTTTCCCCATCTGTAAATGGGGATATAATTATACCTGCCTTGGAGGGTTGTTGTGACGATTAAATGAGATAAAACTAGAGTGCTCAGAACAGTGCCTACCACAGAGTAAGCACTCAGTGAATGTTTAGATGTTAATTATCATTATTATTATTACTGGTCCATCCATCTTTCAACTACAGTATAACATTGTTTTTTGTAAGCACCTAACACACCGTAGATGCCAAATGCACAGTCTATTGAATAAATGCACAAACGAATGATCACAGTGGTGACTTTAAATCATCCAAAAGATTTTGATGTTTGTTTAAGAAGAAAAATCAAAGAAGGGCAACAGCTTTAAAAGGTTGGTGCTTAACAGAGTAATCTTTACTTATCTGGAAAATTATCTTAGATAGAAAACTTCCCCCATGACAGGGATCAATGAAGAAATGAGGTCTAGGCAGCGTAGTGTGGCACAGATTCATAATTCTAGAACAACAAGGGGCACTGGGCATTATCTAGAGAGTAGTTCTCAACTCCGGCAGCGATTGGAATCGCTCAGAAGCTTTTTAAACACACAGGCACAGGCAAACTCCCCCCAGTGTGTTGACACACCATGCTAGCCTGGGACGCTCTGGGAGTGTGGCTCAGGCACCAGCATCTTATAAAGCTCCCCAACAGGGACTCTGTTGTGCAGCTTGGGTCGAGACTTGCTCACCTAGTCCAACCCCCTTATTTTACAGAGGAAACAGGCCCAGAGATGGGAAGTGACTTGTGCAAGGTTACACAGCACATTAGGGAAAGATCCAAGGCCGGAACTCCCTTCTCCTGAGTCCCAGCCCAGGACTTGTCGCAAAACACCCACATCCCTCAAAGCGTGATTTATAGCCCACCTGCATCAGCATTACCTGGGGAGCTTATTAAAAACACAGACTCCCAGAGCTACCTCAGACTGACTCGATCAGAATCCTCATGCTTGCAAGCCAGGAACCTGAATTTCTGAGACGCACCCAGCTTATGCTCACGCACACCGAAGCTGGAGAACCACTGCACCGAATCACCCAAATCCTTCTAGAAAAACTGGTCGTCATCAACCAAGCCTGTGGACAGTTAGGAGGTCCTCATCAAACATGGTTATCATCTCATCGTGTGCAACCCAGCCCCAGGCCCCCTGGTGCACAGTGATGGAAAGAAGCGTTGCCTTTGACTAATGAGGTCCTGATTCGTCTCGGTGATGAGGCAGCTGTTGGCCTTCTGGAGAATGTGCCAGGCATTTGGCGCTTGTCAGTACTGAGAAGAAAGACCTCAGGTTTTCCTCACTGCCCTGTTCTTCACATGGGATTTGTCGACATGCAGGCTGGGCTCTGACCACCCTCTCTCCAGTATTAGAATGTGAGATTGCTGCTGAGACTGTGCTGTGAGCTCAGGAGCCACGCGCAATGCTGAGGTGTCACCAGCCTCCTGGCTGAGCTGGGGCAACCACAGCCCTCTTACTGTAGGAAGCCCTGTCCTTCTCCTGCCCGCTCCACACCCGCAAACGTCACGCAGAGTTAACATGTTCTACAGGCCTGGCCTCCACCGCCCTCCCCACTCCCTCTGCAGCAGCTGATGAAGACAGGACCCACACATCTCATCCTGATCCTGTCTCCAGCTGTTTTGTTTATTACCATATGCTGTCCTGGGAGACCCTTAGGCTATGGTTGTTTTCTTCAGACCCCCAGGGAGCAAGATTTGCATTATTACAGAGAGGCCAACTCACAAAGCAGGCATTTACTTCTCAGACCTTTTCTCTCCAAGCTCACTATGACTGTGGACAGGACGAGAGGACATCAGTTTTTCTCTCCAGGAAACATCCCACAGGGGAAGGGAGGATGTACGGAGGCCAGCTACTCACACAGCGCTATCAAGACTCCTTGTGCATGCAGGGTTTTCGAAAGACCGCAGCCTCCCACCAAGACTTACCCCTGACCCATAACCTCCAGCAAAAACAAGTGCCTTATGGTCTGAAATTGGGAGGGGGTCTCCTGCTTCCTCTGTTCTTTTCTATCACAACTCACCACCCCATTTTTCTACATCTGCCAGTAGCTGTGCTATATCACCCACCAGATGAGCCACTGGCTTGGTCTGGAAGATCCCAGCATCCCAATTCCTCTAGCCACCACCTGTAGGCTCTAGGTGTGGCTCAGCTCCCAAATCAAAAGAAGTAAGGAGCCCAGCGGACGGAACAGCATGTCCCAAGCCCCAAGGCACTCCCGGGCCACCTACACCTGGACCCTGCCAGGCTATCTCCTCTCCTCTCTCAAGTCTTTTCTTTCTCTCATTTTTCCTGCCCCCAAAGTTCAATCTGTGCAGCTGAGTCCTTTTTTCTTGCTTCCTGCCTGGACATCAGCCACGAGCCTGTGGCCAGGTGACCTCGATACACCTACATTCCCAGACTTCCTGCTTCCCAACCTTGCTGGGGCTTTCCAGATCCCCACCCTGCCTGGATGAATGTCTGACCTCTGGCCAGAGCCCCACCTCCGCTAATTGCTCCTGTCCTGTTTCCATAATAAGAACTGCCACTCACCAAGGGCCTACCCTGTGCCAAGTGTTGGGACACAAATTTTCAGTATACATTTTCTCATTTAATCCTCATAGAAACCCTAAGCTTACAAGAGTTCTTAGCCCATTTTGCAAATAAAGAAACCCAGTGGGTTTTTTTAAAAACTTGTCCAAGTTTGCACTGGTCATTTCTAAGGATTTATTTTGAGATCTCTGCTATTTTGTCTTGTAATAACAGCAACGACAGTAATTGTCACTGACATTTACTGAGCGCTTAGCATGTGCTGGTGGCTTTACATTTGTAATCTCATTTAATCATCACAATAGCACTAAGAGAGCAGTACTATTGTATTCATGTCATAAATGGAAAAAGTAAGGCTCAGAAAGGGTAAGTGACGTGGACCAGGTAATATACCCTGTTTAGACCAGGACCTAATCCTGAGCATCTAATCTGACTCCAGAGCCCCCCCACACACTCTGAAGCAGTGCTCAGTCCCTGGCTCAGAAGTCAGCGCATGGGAAAGGTTTTGCTTCTTTGACCACTTGAGCAACCTGGAAGTTTCCTAGGACATTAGCTACCTCAAACCTTGAAAACAGTTTCCTCATCTATGAAAGTGGGGTGGTGATACACATCATAGCCTTGGGATCAGATGAGAACACATCAGCGCAAGAAATTCTTTCCTTGTTTAGGATTACAGAAATGTTAGGGATTAGTCATATTAGTTATATTGAAAACCAAACATTGAAGCATTTTTTTTCAGTTCCACAGGAATAGGAAGTATAAGGATAAGAATAAAAGCCATGAGTAATGACTTCTAGGCTACTGTTGTATTTACATGCAAAGAATCATTATTTTGTGAAGACCTCCTGCACGCAAGGCCTTTCTTTTTTCTAAAAATAATATGCATACGCTTAGTGGCACTTCGCACAATTTATATGTACCTTTGGTGATTATGTATATAAGGTCTATTTCCTAAACTAGTCTATGAGCATTGCGAACTCAGGGACTATATCTCCCTTGTCCAGCTTTTAGCACAGTGCCTGAGCCACAAGAAATCCTCAGTGTATGTTGAATTGATTCAGTAGAGCCACGAAGTTCTCCTGAATGCCACCTGACTCAGCTCCAGAGCAAGGTACCGTCTATATTGAGTCACCTGGAGACAGAAGACAAGACCTTCAAAGACCCCTCCCATTGAGAGATTGAAACACTTTACCAAACTAGGTTCTATCATTGTCACCTGGAGGCAGAGAGAGCAAGACTCTGAAGGTATTGGACAAAAGGACAGCAAAGTGTCCCAAGGCAAAAACCCAAAGGCTGGGCCAAAGTTTTCATCATCTCCTTGCCCTCCCCTTCTATCCTCCACCTCTAAACCCTAGAGAAAGTCTTTCAAATAGGAGGAATTAAAATGAGTAGAAAGGCAGCATGGGTAGTGAAAGCCACCGTAAATTGAGGGTTCGGGGATCTCAGCTAATACCAGTAAAACCAACTGGTGTCAGGAGTCTGCACTCTTTATAGCAGGCAGCGATCAGATCAAACGAAAAATGAGGCCACTCTCATCCATACAGTCCCAAGGAGTTTCATGATGTAGACATCCACATCTATTCTTTAGAGTGAAAATTATTGACTGAACAGGCAGAATACATACAGAATATCCACTCTAGACCAGGGGTTGGCAAACTCTGGCCCGTGAGTCAAATGCAGACTTCCACCTGCTATCGTAAGTAAAGTGTTATTGGAACACAGCCACACTCATCCATTTATGTATTGTCTATGACTGTTTTCGTGCTACATCTATAGAGTGGAGTGGGTGTGACATAGACCCTATGGCCCACAAGGCCTAAAACATTTACTAGCTGACCTTTTATTAAAAAGTTTGCTGACTCCTGTTCTAGACTCCGACTGGGCATCAATCCCTGCTGTGTGGCTCCATGCACGTTACCTGGCTTCCTTAGCTCTCAGTTTCTACAGGTCTTTCTACCTCCTATGGCCATCCTAAGATTACACCTTGCTTGGTAAACAGTGCATGCTCACTGAATGCCTGCTGTTACTATTATGACCACCATTTCACTATAGACGCTCACTGCGCAAGTCTAGAGTGGCCTGCACAACCCCCTACCCCTAGTCAACCTCCACATCCCCTCCTAGGTGACAGGCTGGAGTCCTCTCTCTTCTTTAGTACCCATATCCGGATGAACATCAGACCCTGTCTGTTGAACCTACAGAACGTCTTTCAAATGTGTCCCTACCTCTCCATTGCTATTGCTATTCCCTTTGCCCAAAATGCCATTCTACTCTTCTCCACTTCTCCAAATCTTACTTATCTGTCAAGGGCGTCCTCAAATACTACCCCTTCATGACATCTTCCCTGACAGACGCTCCCATCCCTTAGCTGCAACTGAGCTTTCCTTTGCCTCCAAACCTGCCCCTGCAGATGCCTGCCCTCTCTCCCATGAATACTTCCTGCCTTTGCTCACTATGGCTTTGAGCTTTGTGAGAATGGAAATCCCTTGGGGGGAGTTAAGTTGAAAAAAATTCGTTCATTACATCAAAACTCACTTAATAAATTCCTCCCAGAAATTAGTGCCAGGAAAAAGTCTGCTCCAACAGATACATTTGTTTACGTACTTTAATTAGACAGTGAGAACCTCATATGGCTTTCCTCTTTTTACCTCAGCTGGCAGGAAGCTTAAGGCTAAATTACAGTAACCACCTGCAGGTGCGTGGAAACACCTGTTTACCTATGTCTGTTAGCCAGTCTTTGTTAATTTTTTTTCTTGAATGCTCCGTAGGAGTAGGTGATTTATACATGCTAAATAAATATAGCATTATAGCGTGTTCTCCTTGATGAACTGAGCATTCTGAAAAGGGATAATCACCTTGTGTTTGCAGAGGTTTCCTCCGACACCTAAGGCACTTGCCCCTCTTCCTCATAGTGTCACTCATTGGTGGTGAGGCAGGAGAAGTGGACGTTTATTTCCTCCCAGTTATACAAATAAGAATCTCAGAGCCTAGAGTTATAGAATGTTAGGATTCAAAGGTCCTAATCTGGATCAACTTCCAGAATGATGGAGTAAGGATCTCAAAAGATCCACTCCCCCATAAAACCAATGAGAACACTGGCAAAAACTGTCACAGTCAACTTTTTCAGAACTCTGGAAATGAAACAAAAGCCTGCAACAATTCAAGGAGCATTTATTTAAGAAAAACAGCTGAATCCTGTTAAGAATAGTGAGATTTGTTGCTGTTTAACTTGCTCTAAAAGCATCTCCTCCCCGAGCTCTGTGGCAGCCTCGAAAACCAACAGCCTCGTCATCACAGTAGCTGGGAAAACCAGCAGCCCAGCAGCCACTGGAAGGGGCACAATGAGTTTGGAATTCCCCACTGTTCTATTCCCACGGAAATGTCACTATTTGATGTGTCTGGGAGTTCCCTGAAAGCCTGCCTTCGTGGGGCTTTTTAAAATTGAACCTGACACAGAGCTCACTCACTATAGAACGTTCTCTCCCCTGAGGTATTTGTCCAAAAACATCAGCATCAATTGTCTGACACTGATGCTGCCTGAAGTGGTGAAAACATTTGGAGCAAACAAGAAGGTGACAGAAAAAAAATAATAAAAGGAAAAATTTGAGAATAAGATGTCCATAGGAGGCTTTGAAAAGCTCCAACATATTCCCAGGAATCCAGAAGGCCACACGCCTGTGCAAAACTGCATGCATGCCCAGGAAACACCTGAGATTGTTATAAATTAAGATGTTAATTGTAATCCTTAGGGTAACCCCTAAGAAAATAGCTGAAAGAAATACTGTAAAAGAAATGACAAGGAAATTTAAATGGTACACTAGAAAACATCTATTTAACATAAAATGAGGCAGCAAAGGAGTAATTTTAAAAAGGTGTAAGACATATAGAAAACAAATAGCAAAATGGCAGACATAGTAATTACAGTAATTAAACTAAATGTAAGTGGACTGAACACTCAAGTCAAAAGACAGAGATTGGCAGAATGGATTTTAAAAAAGAAAGAAAAGAAATGATCCAACTACATGCTATCTACAAGCAATACACTTTAGATTCAAAGACACAAATAGATTAAAAGTAAAAGTATGGGAAAAGATACACCTTTCAACAGGAGCTCGAGTGGCTAAACTAATATCAGATAAAAATAACAAAATTGTCACTAAACACAATGAAAGAAGATTTTATAATGATAAAAGAGTCATTCCATCACGAAGACATAACAATCAGAAACATAATGCACCTAAAAACAGAGCCCCAAAATACACAAAGTAAAAGCTGACAGAATTGAAGAGAGAAATAGACAATTTCTGTTCAACAATAACTGGAGATTTCAATACCCCATTTTCAATAATGGATAGAATAATTAGACATAACAACAAAACAAAATAGAAGACTTTAACTATAAACCAATTCAACCTGACAGACATCTGCAGAACACTATACTGAATGGCAGAATATGCATTCTTCTCAAGTACACATGGAACATGCTCCAGAATAGACAGTAGAGTAGGCCTTTCTCAATAAATTTAGACCTTATAAATAAATTTAAAAGTAATGAAATCATACGAAGTATGCTCTCCCACCAATGGAATAAAATCAGAAATCGGTAACAGAAGGAAATTTGCGGGATTCACAAATATGTGAAAATTAAACAATATACTCCTGAATAACCAAGGAGTCAAAGAAGAAATCACAAGAGATATTGGAAAGTACTTTGAGATGAATGAAAACAAAAATACAACATACCAAAATTGGAGTGAAGGAGGTGCCCAGAGAGAAATTTATACCATAAATATTTATATAAAAAAGAAGAAAGATCTCAAATCAATAACCTAACATTCCACCTTAAGACACTTGAAAAGGAAGAGCAAAGTAAACCCAAAGCAAACAGAAGAAAGAAAATAGTTAATATTAAATCAAAAATAAATGATAGTGAGAATAGAAAAACAAAGAAAATCAACAAAATCAAAAGCCGATTCTTTTAAAAAGCAAATCTCTGATCAGTCTGATGGAGAAAAATAGGACACAGTGTGAGGCAAGCGTACAATTTTATTTCTTTGTATGTGTATATACAGTTGTCCTGGCACTGTCTGATGACTGCTTTTTCCTCCACTGGATGATCTTGGCTTCTTTGTCAAAAATCAGCTTATCATAGACACAAGCATTTATTTCTTGACTCAATTCTAGCTCATTGATCTATATGTCCATCGTTATGCCAGTACTGGACTGTCTTGATTGATGTTATTTGGTGGTGTGTTTTGAAATTGGAAAGCATTACTTGTTCAATTTGGTAATTCCTTTTTGGGATTCTGGGCGCCTTGCAATTACATTTGAATATTAGAATCAGTTTGTCAATTTCTACAAAGAAGCCAGCTGGGATTCCGATAGAGGTTGCATTTGAATACATAGATTATTTGGGGTATATTGCCATCTTAATAAACTTCTGATCCCTTACTATGGAATGCTTTTTCATTTATTTAGATCTTCTTTAAATTCTTTCAATGGTATTTTGTGGTTTTCAGAGTATAGATTTTACGCTGCTTTTGTAAAATTTAATCTTTTACTTTAAATACTTTATATGTGGTAAAAATACTAGGATAATTAAAAATAAATATTTTATTCTTTTTGATGCTATTGTAAATGGAATTTTTCTTAGTTTAACTTTCAGATTGTTCACTGCAACTGTATGGAAATATACTTGAATTTTGTGTGTTGGTATTATGTTCTACAACCTTGCTTAACTCATTTCTTAGTTCTGGTGGTTTTTTGGTGGATTCCCTGGGATTTTCTATGTACGTGATCCTGTCATCTATGATTGAAGACAGTTTTGCTTCTTTCTTTCCCCCCAGAAAAAAAAAAAGAAAAATAAGAGAAAAGACTAAGAATTAAAGTAGAGACATTATTACTAACAGAAATAACTAAAGTAATAAAAAGGATTATAAGGGGGTACTATGAATAATTGTATACCAACAAATCAGATAATCTAGATGAAATAGACAAATTCTTAAAAAGATAAAAATATCAAAACTGCTCAAGAAGGAATAGAAAATCTAAATAAACCCATAACAACTAAAAAGAGTGAATTAGTAACGAAAGAAACTTCTAACAAAGAAAAGCCCAGGCCCTGACAGCTCCACTGGTGAATTCTACCAAGCATTTAAGGATGAATTAACACCAAACCTTCACAAACTTTCAAAAAATAGAAGAGGAGGGAACATTTCCCAACTCATTATGAGGCCAGTATTACCCTGACAGCAAAACCAGACAAAGACATCATCACAGGAACAGAAAACTACAGACCAATATCTCTTATGAATATAGATGTAAAAATACTCAACCAAATACCAGCAAACTGAATCCAGCAACACAGAAAAAGGATTCTACACCATGACCAAGTGAGATTTATCCCAAGAATGCAAGGTCAGTTCAATACTAAAATCAATCAATTTAATATGCCTTATTAATAGAATAGAAGAAAAACCCACCTGCTCAGCTCAATAGGAGCATAAAAAGTATTTGATCATAACATTAATAAAAAAAAAAGTATTTGAAAAAATTCAACACCCTTTAATGATAAAAACACACAAAAAACTAAGAATATAAAGGAAATTCCTCAACTTAATAAAGGGTATTTATGAAACACTCACAGCTAATTTCATACTTAATGGTGAAAGACTGAAAGCTCTCCCCCTCATATCAGGAACAAGACAGGAAGGGGTACTCTCACCACTTCTATTCAGCATTGTATGGGAAGCTCTATCTAGGGTGATTAGGCAAGAAAATGAAATAAAAAGAAAGGAAGAAGAAAAACTATATTTGCATGTGACATGATTTTACACGTAGAAAATCCTGAGGAGTACACACACACACACATGCACACGCACACACAAACTATTAGAACTAATAAACAGAGTTGCAGCATGCAAGATTATCATACAAAAATCAACTGTATTTCTATACAGTGTCAATGAGCAATCTGAAAATATAGTTAAGAAAACAACTCCACTTACAATAGCATCAAAACTACTTCAGAATACATTTAACAAAACAAGTGCAAATTTTATATCCTAAAAACTACAACACTCTGTTGAAAAGGATTAAAGAAGACCTAAGTAAAAGTAAAGACATCCCATGTTCATGAATTGGAAGGCATGATATTGTTAAGATAGCAGAACATGCCCAAATTGATGTACAGATTCAACATCATCCCTATCAACATCCTAGCAGGCTTCTTTGCAGACATTGAAAAGCTGACACTAAATTTCATATGGAAAGGCAAAGAACTCAAAATAGCCAAAACAATCTTGAAAAAGAATAGCAATTTTGGGGGACTCACACTTCCTAATTTAAAACTTACCACAAAGCTGCAATAAACATGACAGTATAGTCTGGCATAGGCTGGACATACAGATCAATAGAGTAGAATTTAGAATCCAGAAATAAGCCCTTACATTTATAGTCAATTGATTTTAAACAAGGGTGCCAAAAACATTCAATGGGGAAAAAGAATTTTTTCAACAAGTGGTACTTGGACAACTGGATATTCATGCAAAAGAACAAAATTGGACCCTACCTTACACCATACACAAAAATTAACTCAAATGGCTGATTGACTTAAATGTAAGAGTTCAAACTACAAAAATCTTAAAAGGAAATAGGGCTAAATTTCGTGACCTTGGATTAAGCAATGATTAAGGAAAAATAGATAAATTGAACTTCAGCAACTTTAAAAATGTTTGTGTCATCAAAGGATGACATCAAGAAAGTGAAAAGAGGACCAACCTTGCTGGCCTAGTAGTTAAGTTCAGTGCATTCCGCTTTGGCAGCCCAGGTTCGGTTCCCAGGTGCGAACCTATACCACTTATCTATCAGTGGCCATGCTATGGCAGCATCTCACATACAAAAGGAGGAAGATTGGCAGCAGATGAATTAGGGTGAATCTTCCTCAGCAAAAAAAAAGAAAAGAAAAGAAACCCATGGGTTGGGAGAAAATATTTGCAAATCCTGTATCTGATACATCCAGATTTTATCCAGAATATATAAAGAACTCTTACAAGTGAAAAATTAAAGGACAAATGATGCAGTTAAAAACTGGGCAAAGGGGGCCAGCCCAGTGGTGCAGCAGTTAAGTGCACACATTCTGCTTTGGTGGCCCAGGGTTCACTGGTTTGGATCCTGGGTTCAGACATGGCACCACCTGGCAAGCCATGCTTTGGTAGGTGTCCCACACATAAAGTAGAGGAAGATGGGCACAGATGTTGGCTCAGGGCCAGTCTTCCTCAGCAAAAAGAGGAGGATTGGCAGCAATTAGCTCAGGGCTAATCTTCCAAAAAAAAAAAAACTAGGCAAAGTATTTGAATAGACATTTCTCCAAAGAAGAAATACAAATGACCAGTAAGCACATGAAAAGAAGCTCAACATCCTCAGTCATTAGGGAAATGTAAATCAAACCCACAATATGATACCACTTCACACCTACTAGGATGGCTAAAATAAAAAAGGCAGATAATAACAAGTATTGGCAAGAATGTAGAGACACTGGAACCCTCAAACATTGCTATACGAAGGTAAAATGGTGCAGCTACTTTGGCAGTTCCCCAAAAGTTTACATACACAGTTACCATATGACCCTGCAATTCCACTCCCAAGAGAATCCCCTTCCCAAGAGAATTAGAAAAGTATATTCACACAAAAACTTGTTCACAAATGTTCATAGCAGCATTAATCACAGTTGCCACAAAGTGGAAACAACTCAAATGTCCATCAACTTATGACTGGATAAACATATGCAATATAGCCATACAATGGAATATTAGGCAGCAATAAAAAGGAAGGAACTACTGACACACGTGACAAGGATAAACCTTGAACACATTACCCTAAGTGAAAGAAGCCAGTCACAAAAGGCCATATCTTGTATGATTCTATTTATATGGAACATCCAGAATAGGCAAATCCATAGGGACAGAAAGTAGATTAGTGACTGTCGGGCTGAGTGCAGGCGGGTTAATGGGGAGTGACTGCTAGTGGGTATAGGGGGTTTGGGAGGCCATGAAAATATTCCAAAATTAGATAGTGCTGATGGTTACACAACTCTGTGAAAGTATATAAAATCAATTAATTGTATAATTTAAAGATTGAATTTTATGGTATGCGATTATATCTCAATAAAGCCATTATTAAAAAGCTTAATTCAGGAAATTCTTCCATAAGAGCTCTGACTGGCCAGCCTTTGCCTGAATCCTCGTAATGATGACACACTCACTCTCACGAGGGGTGGACTGCTCCATTTTTGGATAGCTCTTTGGAAACTTTTTTCCTAAGTGTTCAATTCCCTACCTCCTACCTACAGTACCTAACACATCAGAAGGGCTCCTGGTGTGATAAAATGCTGGATCAACATTTTGTAGTGATATCATTAAATTAAAAAAACAAACAACAGAAGAGTATACTATGTAACAGAACTTTTATCGTGATCCCATTTTAGTAAGTAAAAAATGTGCATATTATATACCTAACATATATTTAATGTAGAGAATATGTATCACATATAATCTTTACATGTATGGAATATTTCTTGGTGGATATTTAAAAATCTGTAAGCAGTTACTTCTGGAAAGTATTAAGGAAAGGGAAGTTGGGTGGGGACCTTTATTTTTCAACTTATAACCTTCGATATTGGTTTAATTTTTTTGTACCATAAGTAAATATTATAATATAACTCTAAGCAACTTTAATTTCAAAAAAACCTTATTCCTGATTGGGGTGGAAATCCCTGATATTCTAATTCACTCTCCATTTCGTGGTTCCTTATCAGTGGAAACGCCCTAAGAGAAGACCCACTGTGCTCTGGAGCTGTTACTACGCAAGCCGGGTTCTAAATGGGCTGCTGGCATCTAAGGTTCCACTGTCAGCACTCTGACTATTGTAATTGTCACCGAAGAGCAGAGAGCCTGCCTCCAAGTTGCAAGCACCTTTCTCTCCTTACCTGAGCCATGAGCAAGAAACCAGGGACTCAGTCGGGCAAAACGCCCCCATTGTCCATCTGAATCTCCTATCCTGCAGCCAAGTTGGCATATCATATAGCTGCAGTTCAAGGGCTGTGAGCTAGTGGACTAGCTAACTAACTAACTAACTAACTACATGGCTGCCCCACACAAGCATGTATTGTATGCCTCCTCTGTGCCAAGTCCTATGCTAGACATGATGTCTGCCCGCACGGACTTTATGGCCACTACGTCATGACATCCCTACCCTACTGCAGAGCCCTTGGGAACCACAAAAGCTTAGGTCTCTGATCTAAAAGGCCCTGTAGAAGAACCACAACTTTAAGAATCTCCCCCCAAAATTCAAGATGCAGGAATTCTGGTGCTAATAGGGCTATTGCCAGTGTTAGAATAGCATAGCTGGCTGGCCCTAGACTCAACGTTTTAGAACTGGAAGGCACCTCATTCAATTTAACTTTATAAATGGGGCAACCAAGAGAAGAAATGACTTATTGAAGGACACGTTATCAGCTCATGGCAGGATCAGGTTTCTTGACTGCAAATCCTGTTTTTGCTGCTCCTCTCCCAGCTCTGCAGCTTCCGACTTCCTCCATCACTTCATGGACCAGCTGCAGCCCCACTCCTTACCTCCTCTCTATCTCCCCCATCACCTAGGAAGTAGAGTGACACTTCACACTGGCTTAAGTAAGGCCTCCGCAGTCTGTGTTGACAATGACCAGGATTTTCTCTCTGTCTTCCCCCTTAGGATTTCAGTGGTTTTTAACAACAGAGATGGGAGGGAGGCTAGTGAGCAAAGGACAGCTGTGGGGTAGGCGACGGCTGGGAGTAGTGATTAATCTGAGACTGAACTTGCACACAGGGAGACGTGGCAATAAGCCTGACACGTATCTGCCACCCTTGCTCCAGTCCCTTAAAATCCAACCTTCCCAAAGCCCACGCCGCCAATGTCTGACCATGAACAGACGACTGTCTCATCTCTAAGGTTAACTGAAGCCCGCTTCCTGGATCTGCTCCAGAACCATCCAAACTCCTAGGAGGTCCTGGAATGGAAGCACGGCGGGGCTGGCGCCAGGACTCCCGACCCTCACATGCTGCAAGGGCCCAAAACTCCTTGCCTGGGACTGAAGGCAAAGACAGTGGGAGGTTTGGAGGACACTAGATTCTTGTAAGAAAGGGACGGGGGAGGGAGAGGGAGACAGAGAGAGAGAGAGAGAGAATTCGCTATCTGATTATTCCAGATCTGATTGTCCAGGTGCCCAAGGTTACCTTGCTGCCTAGAAAAGCAAAAACTGTCATTTAATTAGCTTCTCCTCAACCACCTCTCTCTGCTCAACACTAGCAACTACCCCTGCTCTATTTTAGAATTCATTTGAAATTATGAATGCAATGCTACAATGCTAATCTGTTGTAAAATGAAATTGAATATCTTGCAAACTATGCAGAATTTAACAGAATCAATTAGAGGCTTGTTAGAGAGCAGAACCGCAGGCCAGGCCACTGGCAATCAAGGGTCAGGCAGATTAGACCGATGAAGAGATGGAGGAGAGAAAATCAGCAGGAAGAGGATTTAAATATCAAAGAGTTAAAAGAAGCCTTTGGGGAAAACAGTGCCTTTTTGGTATATTTTTGCAAAAATGGGCCTTTCTAAGACAGCACTAAAACTCCAGTCACAAAACACAGGATGTTTCATTATGCCATTATACAATTTTATCAACACAATGAAGCTAAAAAGTCAACACTTCTTTTACTGTTTGTTTATTCTAAGACAGTGCATAGCTGCAAATATAACCGAAGTTTCTTAACTACAAGGTGAAAATAAACTTAGTTTCATAAGTTCCAGTTTCATTTTAAAGGTAAGGTCTCAAACAAACTTTTTTTACCATGAAATTTTACACCCCTGCTTTCAGTGGATTTATTTACTTATTGTCCTTTCTCTAATGCCAATTGTCCTCCTGAGGGTCCCACAGACTTCCGTGTAACTGCCACCTCTCTGAATTATGCACCCTCAGCCAGGTCACCTGATGGGTTATTACAGAAACACATGAGTAATTGTAACAAAGTCAACACAACTGAGTCCTTGCTATGTATCAGGCACTGTTCCAAGGGTTCCATGCGTTAACCAATGAGAGAGCTGAGGCAGGGAGAAATTAAATAACTTGCCCAAAGTCGCACAGCTAGTAAGTTATGGATGGCACTGAGTTTGCACTGTGTGGTGGCTGCAGCGTTCACCCTCTTTTCCACGAAGCCATAAACATACCACGTGCATTTGAACTTGTCTTCCTAGGGGAAAGAATACTGTTTCTCCTTAAGGACGAAAAAAATGTGTCTAGGACTGTCCCTCAGTCTGGACTCACCTGGCTGTGTTCAGGTTCCGATAGAGCTGCCCAAGGGACTCCAGCAGCCTCCCCTCCATCTCCCGGTCCCTGAGTTGCTGAGCCAGGGTCAGCCAGTGCTCGTGGTAGGTGATGCATGCCTCAGGGTTTGGGGACACAGAGCTGTAGAAATGGCAGAGGGATTTGGTGACCTGAAGCTGACCTGAACATAAAGCAGGGACATGAATGAGATGACTTGAGCTAGGACAAAGCGAAAATGCGCTCTAACGCTTTTCTCGAAAGCTTCCCAGCAGCCCCAGCCATACTCACTCTTTAGGTGTCGATGGCTTAAGCCAAACAGCAGCGCCGTTTCATAACAGAGGCGGCCACTGGTCAGCTGGCGTCCATACACCAGGACTTGGGCCAGCCAGAGAAGCACCTGTACTAATTCCATGTCTGTCTCCATGCTGGCCTGGAGTTCAGAATAGAGTCGGACTGCCTGCAGGAGATAGTCTCTGGCCGGCCACTGAGCCCGGGACTTGAGAGTCAGGTGGCCAAGATTAGCCAAAGTCACCGCCTGGTTACGCACATCCCCCGTCTCCCGGGCTCTGTTCAAGGCCCGGAAATAGCTCTTGGCCGCCCTGTTCACCCGGCCTTCACCTTGAAGTGCAAGTCCCAGGAGGTTATGGACCACCCCCTTTTGGGTAACACTCTCTGTCTCCTGCATGGAGTATAAGAGTGGCTCAAGGATGTCCAAAGCCTTCTTCGCCTGGCTGGCTAAGAGATAGGCCCAGGCCAGGCAGAGGGAAGACTCGAAGGCCTCCTGCTCACTCAGCAGCTGCCCTAGCACCAAGGCTTGGCTCAGGTAGTGGATGGCACCATCAGGAGACCTGTGTTGGAGGTACACTTTGGACAGGATGAGACACAGGGCCCTCTGGGTGCTCCGATCTGCCTGCTCCTCACAGGCAGCCAGCGCCTGCCTGAGTGTCGGGCACGCCAGGGTGGAAACTTCACCCCAGCTTGAGGAGGGAATACCAAGGAGCTTGGTGCTGTTCTGGAGAACCAGGTGGACCTGCCAAATGGGAAGGGACATCCCTTGGGCATTCTGGGCACCACATTGCCGGACAGAGGCCACTGCAAGGTGTGGAAGATATTTCTTATCATACAGAAAAGTCAAGATGGTGGCCACAGCATCCGAGGCAGGAGGGTGTCCAGAGAGAAGCTGCAGGCGCTCGGCGAAGGGCAAGACCTCCTCATGCTGGCCGAGGCTTAGGAGCAATCGGATGGCCAGGAAGCAGGCCCTGGCCTCCAGGGAGCAGCTGCCCACCACAATGCCCCGGCGCAGCACATAGGCCACCACCTCAAGCTCGTTCTTGGCACTAGACTCACGGTCAGGAAGGCAAGCCAAGAGGGCAGCTGCCTTTTCCAGCAGGGCCGAGCCTTTATGCCTCAGCCTCTGCCTCAGGTAGATGGCAGCCAAATTGATGTACAGAGCAGCCACCAAGGATAGGTCCTCAAATGCCCCATTGAGAATGTGGATGGCCTCCTCAAAGTACACCCTGGCCTGAGAGAGTTTGACCTTCCTGACGCTCAGCCGGCCCAAGAGGAAGCAGAGACGGGCGTGGGCCCAGGTCATGTGGTTCCTCTTGGCCCACTTCCTCGAGACCTCCAGGTAGGCCACAAGCTCATCCTCCTCAGAGAAGCTGTAGAAAGAAGATGTGAGGAAAGAGAAGGAGAAATCGTAGAGGCTCTTAAAATGGTCAGCATAACCCTTGTGATCCAGAAAAGCCAAGATGGGGGCAAAGTTCTCAGCCTCCTCCTCCTCTTGACCAGTGTTTAGGTCCATGAGAAGTTCCGGGTCATCAAGGTCATCAGTCTCCAGCAGGTGATAGTTGTCTGAGGCGGCTGAAAGGAGCTCCTCCTCCAGGCTGGAGTCCTCAGAGCTGCTGGATTGTCTGGAGCCCACAGCCTGGTGCTCCTCCCAGGCTCCACCAGGCCGGGCCTCCTTGAAGCCTTCGGGCTGGGATGCTGTAAGGGACAGGCAGAGTTGAGCAACCCTAAGCACCTATAACTACGGTGGCCAGCTCTTGGCAAGAGGACAGGATGCTGTCCCGAAGGACTGGAGGTCAGGTTCAGCATGATCTCTACTCACCGCTCAGATCATTTGGAAGATTCTGGATGGATTCAAACCCACCTGGATAGAGATGGAGGACAGATCTGATGTTAGGTCATAATGGGCCACCATGCCTACACCTGCAGGTGTAGCCCAGACTAGTGGCCTCTTAAGAGATTTTGTGTTCAAGTTTTAGACCATCAGCCATCTTTAAGGAACTGGACAGAAGTCTCCCCTTCATCATCATCTCAGAGCTGTGGGGACCTGAAGATCAACTTTTTAACACATTCGCTTTACAGTTGGAAACTGAGGTATAAATGAGACCCAGAGTCAGAGAAGAAAAGCTGGAAACACAAGCTCTATGCCGAGAGCTGTAGGTATGGGGAGAAGATGGAATCTGAAAGCCCATATCTCTCAGTGAGTTTACAACAGAGCTGGGAACAGAACGCCAAGTGCAGCACACTTTGTGGCATATGGCATTGCCTCCCATTTCCGTGAGTACCACCTCTTCCCTTCTTCTTTCTCCCATTCATTCATCATCCATCCACTCATCAGACATTGATTGACCGTATACAATGTGCTTTGTAAATTTGACAGGATGAGATGACCAAATGTGAATAATGAAGAAAGAAAGAGAAGATGGATCTGAGGGTCCTAGTTTTGATTCCTGAAATAACTTAGTGGGACGAGGTGAAAGAAGGGGCAGCCTTGAGCCCAGTTTTAGGCATTTTGAGTTTGCGGTACTCAGAAGAGCTCAAGGCAGAGAATAAAATAGATCTATATCCAAAAAGAAAAGTTTAGACTTGCAAATATAGATTTGTGACCCAGTGCAGGTCACACACAAAGAGTGGGTAAAAGTCCCAGGAGAAGCATTTGGAAGAAAAAGCAAAGTAGGTGGGAGAGGAGGGGGGAGAGGCAATTTGTGAATGAGCCAAAGGCACATCAGCATTTGCTGGCAGATGGGAGCCAGTGAAGAAGGCTGAAAAGGTACAGAGAGAAAAAGGGAGACACAGAGGTCAAGGTGTCATATGGTGCAGCCCCCTAACGTCACAAAAGTGAAACAAGACGAGGTAAGAATGAAGAAGACACCTTGGTTTCCACAGCAAAGAAGTGAATGCTGTTGGTTAAAGCAGGCACAGTGGAGCTGTGGAGGTGAAGGCCAGACTCACACTCCACGGGACAGGGGCTGCTAGAGAGAAGATTCCACCTCTCCCTGGCGGAGAAGCAACAGCTGCCTGTGCCCCAACCCCGGGCTCTCCAGTGAACTTGGAGGACAGCAGGCCCCTCACCAAGTCAAGTCTCTGCCTGCTATTCTCTGGGGAAAACTTCTTCTGTGTCACTGCAGACCCTTGATATCCACACCCCAAACGGTAGAAGGCCCTGCAGCCAAACACAGGAAAGCTAGAGCGCTGGGCTCTGGAGAGCTATTCACACACCCAGCCCTCACTGACGTTGAGGACATGTGCTAGTCTTACCGCAGCCATTTCTCCCCAGGCCAGGGCCACCAACAGCACAAATGGTGCCTCAGTTACAAAAAGATGCTCCCTCTGGGACAAAGAATTGCGGAGAGGCACACCCCAGGGCTTAGGCCTCTGGGGAGAGAGAATTCACAGATAAGATGCACCCTTTGCTGGTTGCCTTGGTTCTAGGGGCAGACTGCACAAATGTAAGACACAGCCCAGCACCCAGCAGAGTTGCACTGCTGGTCTTTAGATAAGAAGCAACAGGCCACATGGGACCTGTTCCTGGATCTCTCCCAACCATTGGATCAATAGTTGGCAGATTCTTGAAATCCAAGTGTGCCATCATTCTGCCTTCAAGGCGCATCCCAAGTTGTCCTTCATTTTCAGACCTCAGCTCTTGCCTACCAGGTAGAATCTGTAGCTTCAGCTTCCTGGCTCAGCCTAGTGGGGCGGTGTGATCTGCTTGTGGCAAGAGAGCTCTACCCAGGCTGGTACTGAGGCCTGGGGTAGGTGCTCGTCACAAATGCTCCTTGCACACAGAGAAAGACAGCAGCTCCCACCTCCGTTCCCTGGAGTCGGCCTAAGGACCCCTTCTGCAGAATCTCTGGCTGTGCTCATGAAATATGCCCCATCTAATCTGGCCACACAGGAGTGGACACAAGATCGCCATCACTGAAGAGGTGGGAGAAACAAGAATCCCTCCTCAAACCACTGTCAATGGGTGAATGTACTTCCCGACACAGAGCTGTGGGCCCTTCCCAAAGTAAGGGAAAGGAGTGTCATTCATTTACTCAATCAATCGTGCAGACACTGCTGAAAACTGTGCTAGGCACTGAAGCCCCTCACCCACCCAAGGCTAGCACACCCAGCAGTCCAATGTCATTTTGCATCAGGGGCAGTGTGGGGAAGCATGGATTGTCCTGAGTAGAAAGTGGGGGAGAGCAGTTCTTATCCTGGCTCAGGGACTCATTCACTTGGGCCTCAGTTTCCCAATTGTAAAATGAGAGGAGAAATCATCTCTTACAGTCCTTCTCGCTGTAACATTCTAGGCCACCCCTTTGTCATCAGGGACCTAGATATACTTCAGTCATAGAAGAAGGGACCTCAGCCACAACTCAGGAAGGTTTTCTTCTCCAAGATTAGAATGGATAGCTCACTATGGCTGATCTTCTATGCTAAGCTGAGTTGGTTTAATCACATCACATTGTTTCTGGGCAACGTGTCCCACACAATCCCAGAATTGTCTGGAATCTAAAGTGAAAGTGCTGCTAATCAAATACGATCAGGTCATCAATAGAATAGTGGTCATAGCCCCAAATTCACAGGTGGGATTAGAATTTAGAGATATTCTATTCCTGGTTGGGAAGGGCTTCTTAATTTTGAGGGGCCTGGGCTTTCAAAGGGGTCTGAGGAGTGAACACTCACTAAGCCGGTAGACAGACGTGATGTCAGTATGAGCAAGCGTGCGGAGGAAGTTGGCACACTCAGCTTTCCTGTCACTTCCCAGGACCCACAGAGACCATCTTTCCTCGTCACTGAAAAGGGCGGAGTTCTTGCTCCTGCATTGAAGCAAAAGACATGGACACAGATCAGTGCAAGGTTCCAGACATGACCCCTTCTCTCTCCACCCTAGAATGTAGTGAAGGACACAGAGAAGCCATCAACCCATTTGCCATAGCTGAAGTCAGACTCCTCATCTCCCTGCTGTGTAATGTACTTA
This sequence comes from Equus quagga, assembly GCF_021613505.1. NCBI lineage: Eukaryota > Metazoa > Chordata > Mammalia > Perissodactyla > Equidae > Equus > Equus quagga. The sequence goes on along the minus strand of NC_060273.1, from coordinate 70,905,169 downwards.
TTTATACTGCCAAGGAGAAGAGCTGCTAGTCCCGCACCCATGGAGATCCGAGCTACGCTGAACAGGTCAAAGGAGGAGGAAAGCACTTCTCCAGTTAAAACTCTATCTCCTACAAAAAACAAAGCCCCTTCTCTTGACTCCTACCCTTTCTTTGAGACCATGTGGTGCCCATTTTTATTGAAAGAAGTAGAAATTGGCTGTCCTAAATGTAAGGGTTGGAAAGGGACCATTAAAAGAAGTTTCTTTGTCAGGTTATTTCAAGGAAACATTAAAGAGAAGTACCATGGTCCAGAGCAATGATGAAGAAAGTGTGACCATGGTCAGAAGGAGCCTTTCCTAATGTTGACACTGGATTCCATGACACAGAACCACAGTATCATGTAGCAGTAAGGAAGGAATAGAATGCTAAGGGATGGGAAGTAGGTAGAAGGAAGGCCAGGGGGCTGGAAGAAATGGTTACAAATAATGGAGACCTTTTTTTTTTTTTTTTGAGGAAGATTAGCCCTGAGCTAACTGCTGCCAATCCTCCTCTTTTTGCTGAGGAAGACTGGCCCTGAGCTAACATCCATGCCCATCTTCCTCTACTTTATATGTGGGACGCCTACCACAGCATGGCTTTTGCCAAGCGGTGCCATGTCTGCATCCAGGATCCAAACCAGTGAACCCCGGGCCGCCAAGGAGCGGAACATGCGAACTTAACCACTGCGCCACTGGGCCAGCCCCAATAGAGACCCTTATACTCACTCTATTGTGTAAACTAATTGTTAAAACTAATTTTCTTTTTTTTTTTTTCCTGCTTTATCTCCCCAGGTCCCCCTGGTACATAGTTATATATCTTAGTTGCAGGTCCTTCTAGTTGTGGCATGTGGGATGCCGCCTCAACTGGCCTGACGAGCGGTGGCATGTCCGCGCCCAGGATCCGAACCAGCAAAACCCTGGGCCGCTGCAGCGGAGTGCGCAAACTTAACCACTCGGCCACGGGGCTGGCCCCCTAAAACTAATTTTCTTATTAGAGATTTGTCACAGGACCAAAAAATCCAAAAACTAGAAATGCCTCAGAAAGTATTCAATCCAGTATCTATCTGAACCATATTTAAGATCTCTTTCAGTTCTAAATAAAGATCTTTTTTTCACTCAGAATCCATTTTTAAAATAAAGATAGCTTCGAAGCCCAAGAGTTAATAACAGCTAATACTTTTGGGGGCTTATTATGAACTTATCATCTCATTTAATAGACACAATTGCCCTAAGAGGCAGGTACTATTCTTACCCCCTTCTTACAGAGGCACAGAACTGAGGCACAGAAAACTGTTGAAGTTGGTGGTTAAGAAGCAGCAGAGCAGGATAGAAGAAGAGCTTCTCTACTTAAAGCAGAGCTGGAGGGGGAGGGGAGCTGGAATGGGGGTGCCAGAGTCTGCCATGTACACTTTGTTCCCATCCTTAGATAATGCAGTTTGAAATCCAGTGATGAGAAAGCCAGCAGTTAATACCAACTGCCCAAGGTCACACCACTAATTCGTGGCAGATCTGCCGCTAAAGCTATGCCCTGATATCTGGCCCAGGGCTCTTTCCATAAGACTTACTCATCCCCCATCTCCCTGGCCTGAACCCCAGACTCTTCCCAGCACCATGAGAGTGCCCATCCTCAAAAGACCATGTAATTGAAATCTACAACGAAACTCATTTGAGATAAAAAGAATTATATGATCCCAAATCTCTGTAGAACTCTTAAATTTGGCAAAGCATTTCTGAACTTACTATTTCATTTACTCTTCCTAACAACCCTACAATGTAAGTACTTTTATCCATATTTGTAGACGAAGACTCAGAAAGATTCAGTGACATGCTCAGAATGACTCAGCTGGAAAGTAGGGGAGCTGAGACCAAAGCTGAGGTCTTCTGCCACTGTCTGTTACCTCACAGCTGATCTGCTAACGTCCTGAGTCCCAGGTGTTTAGAGAGAGTCCAAGAAGTTTGACAAATTACATTAGGGCTTTCCTAGCATGGAAATGGGGTTAAATGAGTATGGAGGGCTTCTGGAAATACGGCAGGCTGAAGCGCTCCACACAGGGCTACTCTCCCAATAGACACATACAACTCATGGATAAAATGTGACAAAGATAAATATTGTAATACCTACTTTAACTTTAAAGAAAGAAAGGAAAATTCCTGGGAGCCAGAAACAGGAGGAAAAACCAAAGGCAAGTTGGTAAGCAAGGGTAGATGGCCCAGAGACCCTGGGGGTTCTCACCTGGGAGATTAGCCCCGAGAGCTGGGGCTCACCTTGTAATTCCACCCAGGAACAGGAAATGTGACTTTGGACCTGTGTGAAGCAGGGGAGAGGAACAGAGCTCCCTACAAGCTTTGAGTTCCCTACAGCCTGAAGTCTGGAAGGGCTGCAACTTCCGCAAAGAGGGAACTGGAAAACTCGCCTGCCAAGAAAACACTTTCCATCTGTCTGAGACCCTGGAAAAAATCAAACACCTGGGCTTACACCATTAGAAGGTGTGGGAGCTGAATTTACACTGCATGGTGCAGGTACCACAACCAGAGAACTTAACATTACAAAACCAGCCCTGGACCCTTGAGTTCCTAAGTTTCCAGGGGAAGAAAATGCCAAAACTGCTCTGTTGGGATGATTCCCTCAGTCTAAGAGTCAGGTAAAGACCGTCTTTTAAAATGTTGAAAATTCATTCACATAACAAAAAATACAAACCACACAAGAAAATGAACTACAAACAAAGAGAGCCAGCAGATGCACAAATAGGTAAATTAACACTACAAAAGCCAGAAATAACAATAATCTGAAGATTAATTTAATTAGAAGCATGTTTAAAATGATGAAATAAAGAGAATGAATAGAAGCTGCATGAATATGTGGAACGTTGTGAGCAGAAACAAGCATATGTGAAAAATAGCAAAATACAAATTCTAGAAATTAAAATAAAAGCATGGACATTTAGGACTACACAAGTGAGTTAAACAGCAGATTTAGTCACTGCAGAGGAGAGAATTAGTGAAACTGAAGATCGTTCTGAGGAAATCACCCAGAATGTAGCCTCGAGTGACAAAAAGATGAAAAATAGAAAAGAACTGATTAAGCAAGATTGAGGATAGAATGACAAAGTCCAACATACCTCTAATAGTAATTCCAGAAGAGAGATTAAAAAGAATGACAGAAAGGCAATATTCAAAGGGAGAATGAGAATTTTCCAGAATTGAAGAAAAACATGTCTTCAAATTGAAGAAGTACACCAAGTCCTGAGCAAAATAAATAAAAATAAGATCATTTTTAACATGATTTCCATTTCTTTAAGGTTATAGTTCTTTTCAGGTTTTCTATTTCTCCTAATCCTTCTTTCTGGGTTCAATTATCTATCACTTAACTGTTCAACTTATAGGATGAAAGAATTACACAGGAAAAGAATGTAAATTAATGAAATAAAAACAAAGAAAGTAGAAGAAAATAATAAAGGTAAGTATGAAATTAGTGAAATAGAAAACAAAGAATAAAATGGCCAACAAAAAAAAATTGATTCTCTCAAAAGCCTAATAAAATGGACAAAACCCTGGTAAAATGGATTTGAGATTTTATCTTAATAGTTATTTTTCCCTCCACACTTTGAAGATGTTATTCTACACCTAGCTAAATCATCATTCACGAGTATATTTTAAGTATATTTGAGACAAACGAGGACCAAAGACTAAGAGTATGTGCAACTCACAGATCTCCACCGCAATAACTCCTAAAAGATATACATTATGGAGAAGGAGGTGGACAGCTTGCTATAAACATGTAATAGAACATATCACATCTAGATGTATCGTGGTCCAGTTGCAAAACATCATTAACAAAAACCTAAACAGACAAAGCTGCCTACCTACCCAGAAATAGCTATGAGACTAACAGCAAACTTCTCATCAGCAGAAATAGATGACACAAGAAATGAAATTACAAAGAAGACACAGATAAACAATATGAAGAAGAAAAGAAGGGATCTGAGGAACATAGAAATTTTTTAAATGTTTAATACTATAAAATACGAGCACTTTTTTCCTATGTTCTTTTTTTCTTGTTTGAGTGCATTAATTTTTCAATCTTGCTCATTTTTTAATTTAGGCACTTAAATATATAAATTTCCTTTAAGTAACACTTTATTAAAATGAACTGTGTCTATTACAATGTGAATAAATCCTAAATTTATGTCAACTGAAAAAAAAGGCCAGTTGCAGTAAAAATCTATATATTTTTTTAAATACACAAAACCATAGTATTTTTTGTTTCTGAACAAGTATCTGTTTTTAAAATGTATCAGAAAGAGGACTGGAAAGAAACACGTCAACTTCAAGTAGAGTTTGCCTCCCCGGTGGGAATCAGGATCAGAGGGTGAAAGTAGGAAAGAGTAAAAGGCACCTTCAGTTATATCTAAAGACTTTTTTCCCGTAAAACACACACACATACACAAACACACACACATCAAATATTTTTTTAAAAAACACAAAACATTTAAAAAAAGGAAGGGTGTGGTGTTCTGTCACCCTCAAAAGCTCTGAAATCCCCAGAGTCACTCTGGCCAAATGCAAATACTATGTCTATTCAGACAGATTCCCTGCCCCAAGTTTTAAGAACTGGTTTTCCAGCTGCTGTTACTATGAAACTAGGTAGCTGGCATTGAAATCTGCTGAAAAAAGGAAACTCGCAAATCTGCTCCTGTTGAAAAGCAGGATCTCTTTCCCTTGTGTCAGGCACAGACTAAATCTGACTCAGAAACCGGCTTCTGAGAAATTTCACTCTCAATATACAGCTGATTTGATTAAATAGGCGGATGAATAGACGGATGGATAGATGATGGATGCATGAATGGATGGATGGATGGATGAATGAATGAATGAATGAATGAATACACTTTGGGAGTAATATACCAGCACAGAGAGGGACCCTGTGGGAAGAGGTTGGAGACCAGCAAAGGCTCAACCTTTTTCAGGAACCTGATACCAAATCAACATGGTCTAAGAGTGACACCTAGTGGTCAACTCCCACATAGCACACAGGGATGATTCCCAGGACTCCGCACCTGGCTACTGCTCGTGGCGTTCTCCTCTGATTGCTGTGTTTCGGGGATGTCTGTAAACAGAGAGTGCTTTGGGGGCTGTTCAATGAGCCAATTCTCCTGTCCTCTCCTTCTTCTACCATGCCTAGTCTCCTGGCTCACTTTTTCCTTCCCTAATGAATGTGCAATCTCTGGTGCATGGGTCCCACAGGCAACCAGGGGTGGGCCAACAGAGGACCCTGTGGAAATAAGGAGAAGGTCTCATGCTGCCACTGCAATACAGGAGATGATGTTCTTCAGGGTAAGAGTGTCTCCCCTGCAACTGAGCCAGCTAAAATGTGCTGATCAAATTGACGTAGTGGTCCTGAGTTATTGTCATTTGGGGCAAAGTCTGAGGTGCAGAAGTTCAAACATAATTTATGAAATCAGACACCTGGCCCCAATATCCTATTAAAACTGCCTCTCAAAGATTACCACCCACAACAATAACAGCAATAGTAAGAGTTAATGCATATTGATCGCACACACACACTGTGCCAGGCACCGTCCTAAGTGTTTTACATGTATTAGCCCATTTAAACTCATGACCATCCTACTAGTCAGGTGCTAATATTATACACATTTGACAGATGAGAAAACTGAGGCATAGAGAGACAAATTAACATGTCCGAAGTCACACAGCTGGTGAGCTAATGGAGACACATGATGTTCTCACGTGGCCCCCAAATGCCTTGCGGGCAGTCTGGCTCTGGGACTCTGTAAACCATTAAGCTATGCTACCCCCCAGTGACCTCCCAACGGCCAGTCCCAAAGACCTTTGCCCAGTCCGCTCTGCTTTGATCTCCCAGGCCTGCAACAGTGTTAGCATCCCTCCACCTCCCCCGTGGCTGGTTCCTTCCTCTCAGCCAGCTCCTCTGTCTCCTCTGCTACCTTCCTCCTTCCTCTGCTCTGTAGATGGAGGCACCCTCCAAGGGTCTACCCCACCAGCCCTGGATTCTGTTCTCTTATTCTCTCCCCCTTTCTCCAGCACCTCGGTTACAGCACTCATTGGATGTACCGTCAGGATTCTGGGGTTCCAGACCCAAGGCCCTGAGCCCAGCCCCTTCCCTCCTGGGTCCTCACTTCCCCCGGCAGTAAAACGAGGGGCTGTTCAGAGCAGTGGTCCTCATCTTGGCTGCACACTGGCCCCACCTGGGAGCTTCCATAGCCATCCCTGCCCAGGCCCCACCACACCAATGAGATAGACCCTCTGGGGGCAGAACACAGGTATCCGTATTTGGAAAGTTCTGGGAGTCTTTAAATTCCTGTCGCTGGCTCCTCAGCAGTGCCCTCTCCTCTCCATTCCCCCACCCCTTCCTCCGTGCCAGCCTCAGCTTCTCACTGGTCTCCTGCCTCCAGGCTCTCCCTTGCCCACGGGCGCCTCACCCACAGCCAGGCTTAGCTTCCCAGAGGGAGGTTCCAGTCACATCATTTCTCTCCCTTGCTCAGAGACACCCAGTGGTTCCCCATTCTCTGCCAGGTGGAGGTCAGGCGCCTGGCACCGGCATTGCCATCTTCCACATCATGACCCCACTGAGGCTTGGTCACATCAGTGCCCTCCTGGTAACCTGCCTCCTGACCGACATGAGTCCTTCCTCAACATCCCCTCACTTTCCTCCCTGTGACCTCCTTTCCCCTTTTACATTTGTTGAAATATCTCACATTGTGCAAAGCTGAACTCAAATGTTGCCTTTTTCGTGAAAGTTCTCGATACCCTTTTCCTCCTTATAAACTCCCATAGCACTCCATGCCCCTCCAGGGGCTCAGTGAGCAACCTTCCTTGTGTAGAGTTACTTGGGTTCTCACTTTTCTGTGTGGGGAATATGATCTTCCATCTCCTCTCCCATAAAGGGGGCGGGATTTTAGAGGGAGTTCTGCCCGTGACCCACTCATCTCAGGGCCTCTTTCACAGGAGAAGGGATTCCAGTCTGAGCATTCAACCCTTAGCCATCCCTGGGGCCACACTTTCCTGATGTGGAGGGCCACAGTGTCTCGGTATTAGCAGCCACCTCTACGTTCCCTCTCATACTTCCTGGGCCCAGGCTGCCTTTGTTCCTGAGCTGGTGCAGGAAGCCCACCCACAGAGACTGGTTGGTACTCCCGGAGCCCCACCCCTCCATGACAGGGCGTGCGGAGCAGACCACTGCCGACTGGCCATGTGGGTGGCTCTGCTCCTCAGAACCAGCTCTTCTGACTCAAGGCAGAAGAGAGGAAAAGATGCACGCTACCCTCCTGGCCAACACTGGCTCCACACAGTAAGCTTTCAGCAGACAGACCTACGTGGGAGGGATGTTCCACCCACTCAGCTGTGATCTCTGCACTCTGTGTGTGCCCCTCCCTGATGGGCCCCTCCGTTTAATGGGGTGAATGGCAAACTCAAGGACCAAAACGCACTCTGGATGCTGACAGCAGGCCCTTTGTCTTGGGTTGTGCTTCTGTCCTGGCACAGAGAGAGGCCTCAATGACCATCTGTTGAAATGAACCAAACTGACCACTCCTCCCCTCCCTCTCACTCTTTTGTCCTCCTCGGCTGTCAGAATGTGCTCCTCTGGCTCCGTGTCACCAGGGAACCCTGAAGCTCATCGGCAAACCTGCTCAGAACGGGGCAGGACCACTGGGGAGGTGGTCCCGCTCCAGGACATCCCGGAGGACCTCTCTGTCATACTCACACTGGGGAAAAAGAATCAGGATCTATGTTCCTGGTGGGGACAAAGCCCACTTCTCCTGAGCGTGTTGACTTCCCAATGAACCACTGGAGCCCGGGGATGACAAAGCCGATGATCTCGATGCTCTCTCCCTGGCGGAGATCCAGCTCATCGTTTTCTTCCCTCTCATATTCCTTCCAGGTCTTACACTTCCCTCTGCCTGTGGAGAAATAGCACAGAGGTCAACTAAATAAGGCAGAAACAGCTGAGCCTTTCACGAGCTTCCAACATAATATGAAATGACGGGTTCCCAGACTTCGGAATTTCAAAGACCAGTAAATTTCCCCAACCCGACTCCTCAAAGAACAAATTGGCAAGATTGACACAGGGGAATTGGTTTTTCATTTTGCTAGAGTAGGCCATTCAGTAAGCACTTTGTTGTGGTTGGCACAAATCCACAGGCCAGGGTGAGAACCATTGTACCAGAGGATCTCTCCATTTCCTTCCAGCTCCTGTTGCCACTGTGACCCTCAGTCTCCTCAGCTGTAAAATGGGAATAATGAGAATACCTCTCTCTTATAAATATCAGGAAGAGAGAAAGTGCACAATGCCTGGCACCAGTCAACCCTCAATAAATGTTAGCCTCACATCACTGGGGAACAGAAAACTGCTGATGACCCAGAGGGATCTGGAAGACTCCCCTTCTGACCATGGTCACTGCCCAGCTTGATAAGTTGCCTAGGTAGGATCTAGTCATGATGTATTTATGAGCGTTGTGCTGTCCACTTTACAAAGTACACTCACATCCATTTCCTCAGGTCTTCCTGGGAGCCCCAAAGGGTAGAGAAGGCAACTATCAGAATCCCCTTTTCATAGATTAGAAGGTGGAGGCACGGAGAGATACAGGATTTGTCCAAGGAGCTTATGTGTGACAAAGCTTGGCCTAGAAGTGAAGTCTCTCCACTCCTGGTTGACGCTTCTTTTCCATGAATCCTGTTCTGGTTGAGATAACGACTTTGATATCCCTCAGTTTCCATATTTGCATTAGCTCCTCTACTAAAGCTACTGGATTTTTTTTTCTGACATTTTTGGTCACGTTTCTATTGATTATATCTTCAAGATCAGCAATTCCCACTGCTCTCTGGGCTAATAAGTTCAGTGTGAGAAAACTACACTAAGTGAACTACAGACATCGTTTAGTTTAGTCCTCATGACAACACGAAGTTGGTCTCATGGTGTCATTTTACCAGTGAGGGAGTTGTAGCATAGTGAGGGCACGTGAATTGGCCAAGGTCACACTGATTTTAAGTTGTGGAGCCAGAATTTAAACCCAGAACAGACTTTACAGCCCTGTGTTCCTAACTACAAGGCCTTCCTTCCTCAGATAGCTAAAAATCTTGTTTACGATTATCGATTAGATCTGATGTCTGGGTTCCGTAATTCCCTCTATTTCCTTTTTCCGAACTGTTATTTGGGCTGAGAACTTACAAAATTGCATTTTGTGCTAGGTGTAGGGGGCCTCTAAGGATGACGGTGAAAGGAATGTATATTCTAGATACATATAGAACATTAAAGTTCATTATCTAATAGATACTTATATACTTACATATATGTGTGTATACACATACCTACATACACAAATAGAGATTACCTAAAATGTATGCTTGTATTTACGCATATACTTATTTCTTTCATTTATTCGCCAAATATTTACTGAGTACCCGCTATGTGCCAGGTATTCTTGCTCTTCTTAAATCTGAAATTAATTTCACAAAACTCTAAGGGAAATTAGAAAGTGTTTTGAGTACAGATTGAAAACATGCAGCCTGCAGGCCACATCTGGCCCACATCTGGCTTTTTTTTCACCCACATATCTTTAAATCCCCATGGTTTCCACCATTCCCTAACATCTTCCATCCAGGCCTTCATGCACCGTGCCTTCTGCCTACAGCACTCATATCTACAGCCCCCAACTGAAACCCCTCATTTCACAGGCAAGGAAGCCCATGAGGATAGATAGTAACTGGCTTCCCCAGATCCAGTCAGTAGCAGAGCAGAGACGGGAATTCACATCAACTGACTCCAAACCTGAAGACAAAATTAGGAGGCAGGGCGATATTATCGCCCTAACAATATTGTCTTCAACTCAACCATACCGATCTGGTAGGAGCCTGTCCAATCCCTCTTCCTGGAAAGGCCGCAGCTTCCTGGATAATTCTTTAGGAACCATCTGCCAATGGAAACAAGGGGTTTGCAAAAATTGATTTCAAAAGATTAGAAGGATGAGCCGAATAGTCCATTAAAATAACAATGATGGTGATAATGATAAGTATTCTTGATATCACTCTTATTATAATGATGGCAGACATTTATTGAGAATTTACTTTGTAATGGGCACTGTGAAAAGGAGACAAGGTCAGCAGGCCCGGACTGTTTTCTGGCTCTGCGATTAGCTTGTCAGTTAAATAACTAGCAAAGGATCCCTTTCCATTCTCACTGTGAGACTCTGTGCCAGAACCACACCCAGGGTCCACAGCCTGGGATAATGTTATGGTTGCTTTGTATGTTTGAGTTTACAATAGCTTCCAGCAAAAGATTTTCAAACTTTAGTGTGGAAAATATCCCCTTATGTTTAAGGGGAGCTTGAATAAAATGCAGATTCCTGGATCCAACTCCAAGAGAGTCGGAGGAGGACCAGGGGGTCTGAACTTGCAATAAAATCCCCAGGAGAGCCTGATACAAATGGTCCCCAGTCACTACATTGAGTAACAGTGCAGTGGAGACCAGGCAGTATATTTCCTCCTAGGAACAATGTCCATCTGAAATTTAGAGTTGTCTCCAATTTCATCAAATTGTGAGAACCTGAGTGTTGAAAAAACAAAAAAAGATAAAAGCCACCCAGATTTCATTTCCTCCCTGGCACCACAGATGCCCAAATCTGCAAGCGTGCCTACGCTGTTCTGTGCAGCCCTCAGTCTGCTCTGGGACCCTCTCCTAGGAGGTGGGTGGCTACTCACTGGTGGAAAGGGAGTGGCAGGGGTTCCAGGGCTGACACGGGCACCAGGCCCCGCTGACCCGTCGCCAAGGACACGCCTTCCCACTCGGATCCTCCTTCGGCTATCTTCACTGAGATTAACTCGTTCTTGTAAAGTGTCAAATACTCCCCTTCCTTCTCAGCTGGCTGAGCCACGGAGCACATGGCTCTGCAGAAGAAGTGGCCTGTAGATAATGAGAAAAGCCCTTCCAAGGAGTAGCAGGAAGTAAAAAGCGATTATCACCCAATATAACATTTCTATCCAGAGCCCAAACGCTTTCCTTCCTGGGAGTAAAGCGCACAGCTGATGGGGAGGCGCCACAGGAGCTCTTTCTGATCCCAGGAAAACAGGAAAACTGGTAGCAGGAGAAAAAAGCCATCGATAGGGAATTCACTTAAAATAAGCACCAAAATTTCTGAGTACTTCATGAAAATGTGGTTTAAATGAGACTTCACCTTGAAAAAAAATGAAACAAAATCTTATGAAAATACATTTAAGAGAACTTCAATTATAATTGCAACCTCATGCTTTATCTTAGGACCAAAAAAGAATAAATTACATTGATTTGGGTGAACATAATTTCCCCAACTAAATTTTATAGTAACACGTATGAAATTCTTTCCTTCAAATGCAATTTGTGCAATGCAATCATAAGGAAAATCATTTTACAAAATACTCTATGCAAATCTGGCTCTTTCAACGTGTCTGCGACGTCATCAGTCATTAACTGGTTGCCTGTGGCCCTAATCAGACCCTTCTTTGTAAACAGGTTGATGGGTGCTTCGAGCAGTTCCCCAACATCACTTTCCTGGATCTCACGAAACCCTGCAGGTTTTTCAAGGTTTGCAATTTTATGGTACAATCTAATTACATCATATGTTTATAAAAGTGATTCTCAATCTTGGATTCCCGTTAGAATTATCCAGACAACTTTCAAAAAATACCAAAACCTTGGCCCCTACCTCTGGAGATTTGATTGGCCTGAGTGGAACCCTAGCATGAGCATCTTACTAAAACTCTCCAAGTGGTTCTAAAATCAGATCATCAGGGAGCCTGGCCAACATAGCTTTTCACGTCATGTCAATGTTAAACTAAGAGAGATGTTTGCAGTAATCTTATAACAGGTGAGTTCATTCGTGAATATTTTCATGTTTGAATGGTTTTTGCCTCCCTTTGTATCCCAATTATTTCAGGGAGTCTGATAATAAGACTGGCATCCCCACCTCTACTCCATGCTCACCTTCCTGTATCAGGAGTCCCAGGTATATTGATTCCAGGTGTTTATCATCTACTGACACTTGGATCTCTGTATCCTCCACCAATCTGCTGTTGAGCCAGTACTTGTGGTCAAAGAGAAGATGCTCCAGACATGCAGATACATAGCCTAAGAAGTCAAGCCAACCAGATTCCTGAACAACATGATTTCTGCCATTAGCCGAGCACAGAAGAGGGTGAGCAAGCTCCCTCCCAGACCTCAATTCCCAACCTGACCCCAGTGAACTGGAATTAGAAGAGCATAAGAAGGATAACTGGAAAATTTCTAGAATGAACGATTCTTCTCAGCATCTGTTGAGAAATACAAGTCATTTTTAAATGATATTTACCATATCAGCACGGTATGAGTCTCCGTAAATGCATAATGACATGACCAAACCAAATAACCTTTTTCTAATATGTCCATGGAGGAATCTCCAAGATTACAACGTTGACTCTGGGGGTTCCTGGTCCCCCTTTAATATTCTCCTGACTGCAGGTTCAATTTCCTGGACCCCTGATGATGCAGTGGCTGGGGGTTCTCCAAGACCCACAAAGGAGTCACAATTTACTCAAAATCCCCACTCTGACCCTCGGCCTCACCCACGCCCAGTAAGCTCTCCCTTGTTAAAACCAGACCAAAAACTATGCAAATTATAAAAGTCTAATAGTTATGTATAGTATTTTAAACATGCCTATAAATGTGAATTATTCTTATTAAAATTTTTCTTCTTTTGAGACTTCCTCTCCTTCATAAGATGCAAAAACCCCTCTTTCCAGTCTGACTCTCCCTTGTTGTGTTAGGCCTTGCGTGTCTTCTATAATTATGCTTCTCACACTTTAATGTGCACACAGATCACGTGGGGACCTTATTAAAATACACATCCTGGCTCACCAGTCTGGGTGGGGCCTGGGATTCCACTTTTCTAGCAAGCCTCACATGACGTTGATGCTGCTGGTCCACAGGGCCCACTTTAAATAGTGAGGAAGGATCTCTAATGGAGATGCATGGTGTGGAGAGCAGAAAATCACCAAGACTACTAGAAGAGAAGTTACACCTTCTAGCCAAGAGCCATCTTGACCCACCACCCTCACACAAAGTCACTTGCTGTGCAAGTCTGCATGGTGCCCCGCATTTTCTGGGAGATGTAAAACATACGTCGATTGAAGTCGCCTCCTCTTGCTTTGCTTGGTTTTGCTTTGCAACTGTAATTTCCCCACCGTGAGTTATTCTCCAGGGAGAGAGCAGGCGAACCATTTCCCACCAAACTGGTGCTGGCTGCGCCCCAGTATCTTCCTCTACCTTCTCAAAAACCCTGCAACCTGAGGCCCCTTTAGCAGATAATTCCCCCATCTCTTTCTTCGACTCTTTTCCCAAAACATGGGATAAAGTAAAGTAACTTTACTGTTTTGAGCAGTTCCTTTGATCTGACTCAAGACAGTTTCCTTTTTTTTTATCAAAGCATCAACTTCACATCTATCTCAGTACTTTGAATTTAGTGGATGATCAATAACTGTTTGCCAGTTTTGACTGATTATCTAATAAATGTTCTCTCCTTGAACACAAAGAAGTGTTGCACATGGCATTGTAGAGTCATAGTTAATATTTGCTTTAGATTTTGTCCCAGGCAGTTTGTGATATTTCAGATTTTAACCATCCATGTTAAGGCCCCACCTCTTTTAATTGTCAGAGCCAGACCAATTCCTCAATGTCAAGTCTACGCCTTGGCTGAACTGTGCAGCAGCTGCTCCCACACCTGCCTGCTCCGCGTCGTACCTAAGTGCAGGTAGGTGGAGAACTTCCAGATTTCCTCCATGGTCTTGAAGGTGATGAGGAACTGGGCCCTCTGGGACTGGATACCCACCAACCTTGCTGAGAGGTCCTGAACAAAGAGGACAATGAGTCAGCCTGGGCTGGCGGTGTCTTGCTAACAAGCTCACCTATGTGCAAAATGCTCCATAAGAACTTCTTTTTTAATTGATGTATAATTGACATATAACATTGTATTTGTTTTAAGTGTACAATATAATGATTTGATAAATGGATATATTGTGAAATGATCACCACACTAAGCTTAGTTAACATCCACCACCTCACATAATTACAAACTTTTTTTGTGTGATGAGAACTAAGATCTACTCTCTTACCAACTTTCAAATATGCAACACAGTATTGTTAACTATAGTCACCAGGCTGTACATTACATCTTATTTATTTATCTAATCTATCTTATAACTTATCTTATAACTAGAAGTTTGGCACTCATTTTTACATCACCAAAAAAAAAAAAAAAGGAAACCACCTAAATGTTCATCAGTAGGAGCCTTGTTAAAATGAATTATGGTCCATCTATACAATGGAATATTATGATATTATGCAGCCACGAAAAAGAATGACAAAGCTCTTTGTGTATTGATATAGCTTCCAAATATACACTGAAAATGGAACAACCGCAACAACAAAAATAAAGCAGAGTTTGGAACTGTGTGTAGCAAAATCTTCCTTTTATGTAAAAGAAAAGTGTATGGGGGAGAGTGGAGGATAAATCATGGAAGGCACCTTGGAAGCAAATTTGATTGTGAATTTATGACTAATAATTATTTTTATAAAACTGGAAAACAGAAAAAAAAGCAAAGCACACACAAAAAATATTACCCACAATTCCTCCTCCTAGAGATCATCATTGTTAACACTTTCGTGTATTAACTGAATTTTTTTCCTAGACGTGAATTTCTATGTAGCTATTTTTATATAAATAGAATCACATTCCATAAATTGTTTTGTAATCTTCTTTTGTCACTAAAAAGTATTTTGTGAATCATCTCCTTTGCCGTTAAATAATCTACATTATTTTTAATGGTTACATGTGCCATTGTTGCATTAACATAGTTAATTCTTAACGTTTCCTTATGGTTAGACATTTGAGTTGTTTTAATTTTTTTAACATCCTAAACAGTATTGTGATAAGCATCCGATACCTAAATCTTTGTACGCATCCTTGATTGTTTTGACACAAGTAATTCTAAGAAGTGTAATTGGGAATGCAAGGATAGGCACATTTTCAATCCTAAAATGCGGGAGTCAAACTGCCTTCTAGGAAGGCTACGCCAGCCTACACACTCACAAGCAGAGCACTAGGTGGCCAGCAAGCGCCCCCCCACCTCTTTTTTAATACCTGAAAAAAACAGGCCTGAATCACTGCCCAGACCTGGTTTTCCCCTAAAATCTTTCTCTGTTGCTTCTCCAAGCTTCTAGAGTAGACTATAACAGGGATGATCAGAAAGTCCCTCTCCCCGCAGGCCAGGTCTTGCCATCAAAGATCAACCCCTGGAACCCTGTCCTGAGAGAACCTTGCAGGGAGAAGAGGAGAATAGATGGATCCAGAGGAAAAGCTCCAGGTCAGCAAAGTCAGAATGCTGGCCATCTGCCACAGCAGGAGCCGGGAGGCCCCAGATCCAAGAAGGGGGTCTAGGTAAAAATGGATTTACAGGGAATTTACTAATTGCCAGGCACTTCACCAAGAGCTTTATGAGCCTCATTTAACTCTCGCAGTAACCCTATAAAGAGAGTACAATTACAGTACTTAATCCATTCTAAGATGCACTTTTACCACATTTGACCATTTCTGAAATAAAAGATAAGGAAGCATGGCACACATTTGATTGGCATCATTTATTTTCTTTCTTAGAGGCACATAAAATGTTGGTGCATTTTATAATCAAATGGCATCTCCGATTTAATAGAAAATGGCCTTATCCCCGTTTTATAGTCATGGAGGCCAGGGCACAGACAGGATAAGGTGAGTGTGCTGTGGCTCCCTGACTGGATCTCAGATCCAGCTGCCTCCAGGCCTCAGCTTTGGCCCACAAGCCTCAGCCCAGCAGTTCAGCTTGCTCAACCAAACCCAGCTCTTACCTGTGACAAAAGTGACTCAAATTAACAGAAAGTCTATGGTGCCAATTAGCAGCTAGTGCCTCCAAGTTCCTGAATTCCAGAGATTAAAAAACAAAAACACTCTTCATCTACTATGTCTGGAGTACATAGCACCACCCAAACACAATGCCAAGCTCCCTACACAGACCTCCCAACAAACCAGATGCTATCCTTTTTGTTACAAGACAGACTTATAGAGCAAATGCCTCTTTTTAATTTCTATCAAATTAATGCAGAGGTTGTAAAAATAACCAGAACATATTAGTTTCTTAGGTAAAGCAATATTCTCCTTCCCCCACCACTAGCTGCAACAACTTTTAACCATTTCTGACTTAGTTCTCCTAGTAGCACCTCCTAAACTGTAAATAATTAGATCGTACTCTTCCTTGGTTCAACAATTGAAGATATTATCTACTCACTATGAAAGATGAGGAACTGGTTTATTTACTTTATTGTCTTTTCCTCCTGTCATTCTAATATTCACAGTTATTAACTTTTGATTGGTAATTTTGGTACTTAAAAAAAAGGATACTTAGTGGTTACCAGCAGCTGAGGGAAGGGGATAGAGGGGAGTTATTGTTTCGTGGGTCCAGAGTTTCAGTTTGGGGTGATGAAAAAATTCTGGAACGGATAGTGGTGATGGTCACACAACAATGTGAATGCACTTAATGTCACTGAATTGTATGTTTAAAAATGGTTAAAATTGAAAATTTTATGTTATGTATATTTTATCACAATAAAAGTCAAATTTGCCACCTTAAAAAAAAGTATACTTAGTGATTTGGATGTTGTAATGATTCCCATTCTACAGAGGTCAAGCAACGTGGAAGGTCATACAACTAATAGTGGCAGATTTGAAACAAAGACTTCTCTGACTTTGCAAATCCAGGGGTTGCCCCATTCTAAGTTCCTGCCCATTCTTCTTGAGCAAAGAATGTGTACATTTTCTTTCAGTCAGTCAGTGGTATGTTTCTTGAGGGCCTACTTTGTTCTCGGCGCTGTCCTAGGTGCTGAGGAACCTGGAGCGGACGGACACAAGGCAGGCTCAGTTTGCCCCGCTCCGCCCAAGCTCACCTTAAACAGTGCACGCACCTCCTGGTCCTCATTCTCCAGCGCCCAGAGGCGCCTCCTGGCTGCTTCCTGCAAGGGGGCGTTCACACACCTCTTGGAGCGGCTCTTCACACTGAAGGAGAGCGTCAGGTCTTAAAGAGAACAGAGAAAGATCAGGCTAGAAATGAAATAAAAGGGAAGAATTAGATAAGCCCCAGTGTTTCCCACACCCAAACCCTAAATTGGTGTCCTTAGTAGTTAGAGATTGCAGGTGATCCTAACGATTCTCGAAGAACTTTCCTTTAACTCTCCCCCCGACCGCCTGAAAAAAAAAACATGCTGAAGCCTGGAATGTTCTGGAATCCCAGGAGTTGCTGCGCTCGGATTGGTTATTCCTGCTTTGTACAGGCTTTATCCCTGCACTGCCTGGCACAGAAGTAATGGTGTTGACACAGAACCAGGTAGGACACATATTTCCTCCTGTGGATGATTGTGAAAGTTCAGAACAAATACTAATTTGTACATATTTATGGGAAAGTATTTATACGTCGAATTTATATTTAATAGATACTACATACTTTATGCATTATACAGACACAAGTACATTTTCTCTAACCTGTTTCTTTCTGATAATACATTTATTAATGTTAGGGTAATTGGTTAATGTAATGTCCATCTTTAATTTCTTCAAAATACATATTCATTCGACCAATACTGTGAGCAGAAGATATTTTAGGTGCTGAGAAACAGCAGGAAACAAAGTAGACGTGGTCCGTGTTCTCATGGAACTTGTACTCTTGGCAAGTGCTCAGTTCTATGAACACAGTAATTCCAGATGGAGAAAAGTGCCATAAAGAAAATGTAACAGAGTAGAGAGACAGGTTGGTGGAGCACTTGGAGGGTGGGGCGTGCCTTCAGAGAGTGCTGTCGGGAAAGGCCACCCTGAGGAGGCTCATCATACAATTGCACTTTGCCGTGTGTCTTCCTTAGACAATAAATAGCAACCCCGTTAATAATTATCAAACAGAGTGAACCGAGAAGGCATCAGGCTGGATAATCACCAAGGTCTCTCTTCTATCCCTGACTTGCCAGGGCCTTTGCAAATTCCTGAACATGTTAGAGACAGCCCCTGTCATGCTGACCTGGGACCACAAGGCAGCCCTGGACTCCTACCTTTAAAAGGCCTGTCTTTAACCTAAAAGTCCTGAAAATGCTATGGCTGCAGACCAGCTCCAATAAGACATGCCCAACTGACCTGACATTGGTGTGAACTTCGGGTGGAGGTTTGTTCCACTCGATTTCTCCCTGGCCTGTGTTCTAATGTCATCCAAGCCCTCCGTCTTCAGCAGTCCAGGTCCAGCCCTACGACTGTAGCCTCGCTGCACCCTGATCTCTAGGAGGAGGTGAAACCCGGGGAGGAGGAGTCACGCAGCCCCAGGCTCAAGACTTGGCTGTGCCCTTGCTTAACTGCACCACCCTGAATGGTTAATTACCTCTCTACACTTGACTTTTCTCATTAGCAAAATGGCTTTTACAGTACCTATCCCACAGGAGTTTTAAGAGGCTTACTAAATGAGCTTATGCATATAAAGCTCAGATTCAGTGCCTGGTGCATACTAATTGTTCAATAAACACATTAAGCATTAGCAGTTGCCCCTCAAAAACCCCCCACCCTCAGCCCAGTCCTCCAGCGATTACTGCTCAGGCTGCCTTCATCTTGTCGCGCCTGTAACGAACACTGACCCGAACTGATTCTGTGATTCCTTTTCATCAAGCCTGTCTCTCCTGTCCTTCCAAAGCCTGATCCAAACTCCCCTCTAGAATCTCTCTCGGAATAGCCCCTGATGAATGCCAGCCCCTTCCGTGTGGTCCTCTTTGCCACCCACGTGAATCCTTGGACATGTACCTCAAAATACCAGGCTTTAAGTAAGTAAGCTGCCTTTGAGATCTCAGCCATTAAGAGCTGATACTCAGAGCAGGCCTCTGGGCCCACTGTGGAATCCTACAGTGCCACCCACATCACCAGCCGCACCAGACAGGGAATAAACTTCAAGTTCCCTCTAGTTTTAGTGTGAAGTGTATTTTATCATTTTATCAGGTTTTTACTCCTTCTGAAAACGGGTCGTTTAAGCATGATAATGTATCTGATTGATTCCGTCTGTGACTCTTCCACAGAAAGGAGAGGTTGGCAGCTGGAGCTGAGTCTCCCCTTCTCACTCCGTGACCTTCCTGGAAGCAGCATCATGGTTGAAGATGCTGAAAGATGAACAAGTTCAGCCTCAGTCGGTTAAGTTTCACCTGCAGGTACCTCTGTTCATCGGCCTGCATGCGTTGATAAGGCAAATGCTGACTCCACTGTGTCCGTGAAACGACAGATGGTGAGTCAGCTTTGTGCAGGGAGAGCCCGAGCTGACAGACAGGTAAGCAGATTGACACAGAAGCAAGAAACAAAGGACAAGGTTTTCCTCATTGTCAACCAAGAAGTTTGACAGAATTTGAAATTGGGAAAAGAAAGCATCTGGGATGACATCTATGCAACATCTATTTCTGTGATTTATGTTCTTTAAAACATTCATAATGTAAATTTTTCCACAAATCTATCTTGTGCATGCCAGAGAGATGTATATTTTTGGACGGCAATGGAACATCAAAGTTACAAACGAGGGCCAGGGATTGAGTCCCTTTCTCATCACATATTAACTGTGTGGCAGTGGGGAAGCCACCTCCCTCTCTTAGCCTCTGTCTGCCACCTTCAAAATGGGGACTTTTGTGCTACGTGCTAGAGGTGAGCACATGAGGATGAGAAGAATATGCGGGGGTCATTCAGCATGAGCTTGGCACACGCTTTGCCCTCAAAAATGGTCTCTGTTAGTGTACAACAGACACTGAATCTTCTACAGGGTTAACCCTGGAGTTTCTGGTACAAGGTTCAGCCCGGCTGTAGCTCTCTCTGATGACAACTCTGTCTTTGCCAGCTGCACTGAGACCTCTTAAGGGGAACCTTGTGAGAGATGTGTATTGAAAATAAGATTTTTTTCACATTAATTTCAAAATCTTTTTCTTCTTCCGAAAGATTCATACAGATGCCCTTCTGCCCAATCTCACCCCACATATTTAACTCTTCGTTCACTTATTCATTTATTTAACAAATACTTATTGAGAACCTACTATGTATAAGGTACTGTGTTAGGTACCATATAGAACACAGACATGACTTCTACATATTTATTCAACTACTCGTGTGTTTATTTACCAAATATTTTCTGAGCGCCAACTGTGTACAAATAATTCTGTTAGGTACTACGTAGAATATAATTGTTCAAAAAAAACCTTGCCTTCCAGCATCTTAAAATCTAATCAATGATATACTTTCTTTGATACAGCAAATATGTACAAAGCTCCTACTATGTGCCAGCTTGTGAAAAGCTTTGAATGTGAGCCTGAGAAGGTTTAACTTAATCTTATAGGCCATGGAGAGCATCACAAGATTTGTGAGCAAGTGAGTGTCATAGTCAAGGTCATACCTACAAAGATGCATTTGGTGGTGGTGCCAAGAAGGAAAAGGAGGAGACAGCCCGCAGATGGGGGAGATGAGGAGGTTACTGCAATATTGTACGTGAAAAGTATATTTTTTTAAATAGGGTTTGTCTTGGGGGTCTGGATACCTGGAGTCATGTTCTGTAGCAGGAAACATTTTTCCTTGTCTTCAGATGAGGATATAAACTCAGTCGATGAGGTTGGATCCTTCGGAGGAGTTTCTTTACCTGGAAGAGATCAAGTGAAAGACCCTTTGTAAGAGGGCAAACAAGTTACAAGCAAGGACTTCAAGTTTTTGTCAAGTGACAATTTTTCTCCAGGGCTGGTGGCAGGCAGGAATTCTAACTATCATCATTACGTTATAATTATTCAGTACTCAACTCTTACCAAAGAACTGCCATGCGTGCTATCTCAATCCCACAGAAGCCTGAGTTTCCCCGTTTTATTAAAAAAAAACAGATTCCCACCCACAGGTCAGACTGAGTCCCACGGCCTAGGACACTGAAGGTGCTCGGTATGTGTTGAGCCTGCCAGGTCATTATAGCTCCGACTATAAGATCAATGGGTGGATAATGGAAGTGCTGGAGCAGAGCAAGGGAGAGTGGCGTCATTAGGGAGCTGACAGGGGCTTGTGGTCATGGCCCTGACATGTATGATTGTCCCCAGACTGTCATTCTGTGTGCCACTAAATAGAGTCCTATATGGAACTTTTCTCCTCCCCAGCTCTCCAAAATGTTTCTGTCTCTGCAGCTGTAGAATTGGAGTGAAAAGGAAAAGAAAGAAGATGATGGCACAGGCTGGGGTTAGGGAGAAGGCTATTTTGACAGCAGAGAGTTGAAAACATAAGAGAAGGTAGCTATAAAGCATGAAGCAGAAGATATAAAAAAAATAGGAGGGAATTTCACAAGTATTGCTGTAGAGTGTGGGCCTCCTTCATGATATCCCCAAAATATACCAAGAGAACTCAACTCCTGAACACATTACTTTTAGTTACTCTGTTCTTTTGCATGAAACTGCTGAAGGACTATACCATGGCGTCAGAATATTATAAGCATTACTTGGTCCCGGAAACAAGGGTTAGGAATCAGGGCTCAACTACTATTTGTGAGTCACCCATTTAATCCTCCCGGTTTCTTCAATTGTAAAATGGTGATGAGCCAAAGTCAACCAGGCCTACCAGGTTTGCCTTCTGGACCTGTGCTTCTGTTGGTGCAGCCTGAGGGTGATAAGGCACAGAGCAATGACCCTCCGTCCAGTCGCTGCTGATTAGTGCTGAACTCAAATCCCCCTGTTGCTCCCAGGAGCCTCCCTCTGTGCCTGTGCAGCCAGATTTTGAGACCCAAGGGGAAGAGCTTCCAGTGCTTCACAGCAGGAGCATTTAGCACTTTTTTGGGCGATGTACAGAGAGAATGAAATGGATTTGGGCTTGAATAGGCAGAAAAGGGGCCCATCAGCTCACAGCTCTTCATCCAGTAAATCTTGTCAGGGGTCAGTGCTGAAAGCTAAACAGCTTAGCTGGAAAGCTGGAGGGAATGAGCTATCATTGGGCAAGATCATTTTGTAGTTCTGCCTCCAGGAACATAAAGTAACTGTAGCCAAAAGGCACTGGCTTGGGAATCATGAGATGGGAAATTGAGCATAAGTCAGACTCTCCCTTACGTTTGTTGAGTGGCCTTGGGCAAGACATTTCATCTGTCCGTTCTTTGAGATTTCACTTTTCCCACTCATAAAGGAGGGATTGATCTAAGTCAGTGCTTCTCAACCCTGGCTGCCTATTTGAATCACCCAGCATGCTTTGTAAAAATGCCAGTGGCTAGACCTCATCTCCAGCAGTGCTGATTTGTGTGGCTGGTGGTGCACCCCAGCCATAGGTATTTTTTTTAAGTTCCCCAAGTGATTCTAATTTGAGCTAGTTTTGAGAACCACACATCTGGATTGGTACTTCTCAAATGTTAATATGTGTATGAGTCACCCGGGGAAAGATTTTATTTTGTTTTCTTTTTTTTTCCTTTTTCTCCCCAAAGCCCCCTGGTACATAGTTGTATATTCTTTGTTGTGGGTCCTTCTAGTTGTGGCATGTGGGACGCTGCCTCAGTGTGGTTTGATGAGCAGTGCCATGTCCACGCCCAGGATTCAAACCAACGAAACACTTGGCCGCCCTGCAGCGGAGTGCGCAAACTTAACCACTCGGCCACGGGGCCAGCCCCTGAGGTTCTGCATTTCTAATACGCTCCCAGGTGATGCTTCTGCTGGTCTCAGGCTCACACTTGGAGTAGCAGCCTGCTTCCCTACTCTAGGACAAAGTCTGGAGACGTAGACCAAGAGGCCTTTCAGGCCATAGCAAACCCACAAACATCTTTTTTTCTCCTTTTTTTTTTTTTTTTTTTTTTTTGCCCACACAGTGAATTTTTAAAGTTTGAATTGCTTGACATCATTTAGAAATCAGGATATTTTACATAACCCAAATGCTTGGCTTTGCTTTGAAAACTGGAAGATCTGTAGCCTGAGGCCCTTGTTCTCATGTGGCAATAGTCAGCTGGGGCTGAGTGGTTGCTGCCCCTTTGCAGGGCGTTGGTTCGCTGGCTGCCAGGGTCCCCACAGTGTCAGGTCACTCACACCCGACCCTGGCAAACTTTGGGTGTGTGTCCCTTTGCTTTGTAAGACCGCATGAGAAGAGACAATGGCTTAAGGGTGATGAGAGCCCATGAGGTGAGCCAACCTTGAAGAAGGAAGTCCAAGATGGTGACCCTGGCTTGGGGAGAGGGCAAGGCACACAGCTCTTAAAGGATGTGTGCTATGTAGAGCAGAAAATCAGAGTTTCACAGAAAGTGATTTGTGGACAGTCTGCATCAGAATTACTTAGGTTCTTGTTTTTTAAAAGATACCTGTACAAAAATATTTGTAGAAAAATATAGAAGAATATGGGCATGACTTGGAGTAGCCAGTGACTTCCTTAACAGGATGGAGAATGCATTACCCACAGGCACACACAAAATGGATAAATTGGAATACATTAAAATTAGGGACTTCTGTTAATCAAAGATACAATTAAGAAAGGTATGTGACAGAGTATAAAAAATTATAGACAATATGTATATTCATCAGAGAGCTTGAATCCAGAATATATAAAGAACACTAAAAATCTGTAAGAAATAGGTAGTCAACCTGCTAGAAAAATGAGCAAATGGCTTAAATAGGCATTTCACCAAAGGTAAAATCCAAATGGCCAAATAAATTTGTGAAAATTTCCTCAAGCTCATCAGGGAAATGAGAATTAAAACCACACCAGAACACCATTCGACGGACTGGCTAAAATGAAAAGACGGACAAAGTCAAGTGTGTGTTAGGATACACAGCAACTGGAATTCACACCACTGCAAGTGTGAGGATAAATTTTGGAAATTTTCACTTGGGAAAACTCTTTGACGGTATTAGTTCAAGCTGAATGTATTCATATACTAAGATTCAGCAATTCTACTCCTAGGTATATACCCAAAAGAATGCACACACATGTTCACCAAAACACATCAACTGAAATATTCAGAGCAGCCAAAACCTGGCAAGAACTCAAATATTCGTCTACACTGGAATGGATAAATAAATGATAGTGTGTACAATTAAAACAACACAGTAATGAGAATAAACGAATTACAGCCACAGGAAGCAGCGTGGATGGAGATACTCACCTTGTGAACATTCGCCAAGCTGCACACATATAATTTCATACACAATTCTGTATGAATGGCAAATTTTAATAAAAGATGAATTAAAAATATTCCTGGAGCCCTTCTCTACCTACTCTACCTCAAAATATCTAGGGGTAGAGTCTGGGATGTGCCTTTTTAATTAGCACCTTGGGGATTTCTGATGTCCTCCAGAGTGTGAAAAACTGGAGTAGAGGGGGCCGGCCCTGTGGCCAAGTGATTAAGTTCGCGCACTCCACTTTGGCGGCTCAGGGTTCGGATCCTGGACGCAGACATGGCATCACTCATCAGGCCATGTTGAGGCGGCGTCCCATATGCCACAACTAGAAGGACTCACAACTAAAATATACAGCTATGAACTGGAGGGATTTGGAGAGAAAAAAGCAGGGGGAAAAAAGAAAGAAAGAAACTGGAATAGAAAGAGCTGTTTCACCAGAGGCCTTGGGACCCACGGGCCAGAGGGCAGCTCCTGGAGAAGCAGCAAGGAATCTGGAAATTAGAATGAGCTCTATCACAGGAAGAAGAGCTGAGAGCTGCACAGGGATTTGCAGGTTACGGAGTACTTTTACACAGGGAATTATATTTCAACATAAAGGAATTTGAAGACTCAAGCTGGGCCTTGAAAAAGAGCCAGAGATGATGCAAGGCAATAAAAAACTATCGTACAGAATGAAATACTTCCAGAAAAATATACAATTTTTTTAAGTGACTGAAAGGAAATAAACCAAAAGATCTATGGTGGTTATTGCTGAGTCATTTTTAATCATGTTTTCTATTCTTTTTTCTACTTTCCAAATATTCTGTAAGGGGCATGCATTTGTTTTCTAACACTGGAGGCAGGTAGAAAAGTGGCTAGGAACAAAGGCTCTACAATCAGACTGTCCTGGACTCAACCCCTGGGTTTTTCATTAGCCATGTGACCCATGTGAACCCAGTCTATGTGGTTCAGATGGGACTGACTCCATCCGTAGCTCCAAAGGTGGGCACATGACTCAAAATAAGCCAATCAGCTTACACTGTGCCATGGCCACATGACCAAAGTTAAGCCAATGAGAATTGGTCCCAGGCCCCACGTGAGCACTTTGAGGGGAAGAGAAGATTTCTTTCCACTACACTTGGAGCTGTGAATGTGACAGTCTGGAGCTGTGGGGCCCACCACAGGGAGAAAGCTTGCCTGAGGTTGAGGCCAACCCAGTTCAAAGAGAGCTTAGGAAAGCTAACTTCCTAATGACATTATTTGAATATCTTGATCCAGCCCTACCTCAAGCAAACAGCTCCCAGACTTTTCATTTATGAATCAATAAATTACTTTTTGTGAAAGCTAGTTTCATTTTTATTATTATTATTATTGGTCAGAAAAAGTTGCTAACACTCAATTCAAATAGCATTGAGATTTGTTTAAAAACTGCCAAACTGCCAAATACTTTCCAAAGTGGCTGTGCCATTTTGCATTGCCATCAACAGCCTAAGAGAGTTGCAGTCACTCCACATCCTCACCAACACGTGACAGTATCAGTTTTTTAGTTTTAGCCATTCTAATAGGTTTACAGTTTTATCTCATTGTTTCACTTTGCATTTCCCTAATAACTAATGATGTTGAGCCTGTTTTTCATGCACTTACTTGCCATCCATGTAATTTTCTGAATGAAAGTGTCTGTATAAACGTTTTGTCCCATTTTAATTGGGTTATTTACCTTCTCATTACTGAGTTATGAGAGTTTTTTTTTTTTACATTCTGGATACAAGTATCAGATATGTGGTTTGCAAATATTATCCCCCAGCCTACGGGTTCCTTTTTGCTTTCTCAGTAGATTTCTATGGGTGAGGGGAAAGTAGGGTTACCAGTAAAGAGATCAGCAGGGGAGGAGGAAAGAGCTTTGCATGCTCATGAGACAGCAGAGGCCAGCCTGTATGTACCAGAGAGGTGGGTGATCATGGGGCTAAAGTTAATAAAGTAGAGGTAGGATAGAGAGAACATTGTGAGGCAAGCAGAGGAATTTAGAATGGATACAGCAAGCAATAGGGAGTCATGAAACATTCTTGAGCATGGGAGTGGCATAATGAAAGGGGCACAGGAAGGACAGGGAGAGGGAAGGAGGACAGACAGGGAGGCGAGCTGAAAACCTTCTTTGGCAATCTAGGGATGTGAATGTGAGAACGTGGACTGTGATCTTGTTGATGAGAAGTGAGGGAATATAGTGAATGATGTTGTATTTGAAAGTAAGAAAAGAGAAGGAATCTCCACATATTGAATATGAGGGATAACAATGAGGAAGAGGCAATAATTGTAGAAAATGAATGTTAGAAGAGATTTAAGAGATCAGTTAGTTCCACTTCTAATTATACTATCAAAAAACTGAGGCTCAGAGAGGAGTAGTGATTTCACCAAGGTCACACAGCAAGTTAGCAACAGTCATGACAAATAAAAATGGCAAGTAATAGGATATATTGGAATATATGAGGAAGCCATTTGGTGTAAACCTAATTCGGCCTGACCTTGTCTTTCCAAAAGGGCCTGACCGAGGCCATTGAGCATGCATTGTATATCTGCTTTAGAGATCCCCTACGGCAAGAGCAAAGGCCCTTGAGATAAAGGTGCAACTTCTCTCCCCCTCCCAACGTTGGCATCTCCTTAAGGATTAAGCATCTTTCTTTAGGCTGGGAACCGATTGCAGTGTTCATCTGTGACCGCCCAGCCCGAGGCAACACACCTGCCACCCTGCAGCGTTCACTGAGACAGCAGACCTATCTGCCGTTTCCATCAATCGCTGTGCTGACAGAGCAGCCTCGTGACTATTGTGGGAGGGACATTTCAATCATATGTGAAACACCCTCTTTGAGGGTATATAACCATCCTGTATACCCCCACTTCTTTGGAGTGCTCTGTTCCTTTGTGGAAAGTCTCTCCTGGGTTATAATCCTCAGATTTAAGCTCAGAATAAACTCACCCAAATTTTCATTTATAGATTGGTTATGGATTATTTTCGTCGACAGTTCTTGGCGTAGTCGTGGCAGGATTTCAGAGAAACCCACCGGAGGCCACCTGGAATCCACACTGAGCTGGCATTTGGTACCAATAAGGGCCCATTGAGCCCCCCGGATTACTGCATTCTTCAGGTGACCCTGGTGAGTTCTTCTGAAACCCGGACCTCCTTATTTTAAGTTGATGGTCCAAGAGTTTATATGAGCTGGGTAAGGTCTTAAGACTAGAGGTTTTTAAGGGGTACCGGTACATACTCTAGGTAAGAGGAACCTAGGAGGAATTTGCTAGGCCAGAGGAGCCTAGAGGAACTTGGGAGTGAATGGAGAAGGCTGACGTTTTTAACTTGGCTTTAAATTGGAAAGAACTGTGTTTACAAAGTCTGAACAAACTGCTTGATAGAGAAATGAGAGACTAAACGTGTTCAGCTCCGAAGAAAACGGACATTTGCTCCTCCCGGCCTTTACCAAAAGGCATCCTTAGGCGACTAAGGACCTCAGCAGGAGTGTCAGAGGATCAATCCTCACGACGTGCAGCGGTCCCATAGGGAACTCCACTCTCACTCACGGTAATTAATTACAGGCTCGTCCGGGGACACGCACATAAGGGCTGGTCACCCCGCGCTCTGAGTCCCACGGTGGTTTTAGACTGCCGGAGGAGAAACCGAGGCACGTAAGAGAGTGTTTATGACCTTTTATAGGGAGTAACACTCACAAGCAGCACACTTCTGACCCACTACACTGTCCTCAGAAGTTGTTTGGACTTTATAACAAAACAAAATTAAAAGAGAAGCAGGAAATCGAGCTTCTAAAACAGCCCAAATCAGTTCCCGAATGGGCAGCCTTTCCTCCAGACTCCGGTTGGCTTTATGACGTGATTGCAATTGCTTAACAAAGGGGGATCCCAAGCCAGATTGCTAAGGCCAAATGAGAGAAAGAGGAAAAAAACTCGGAAAACAAGTTTTTCCACCGCGGTCCGCTATGAGAACACCTAACTAATATAAGGAAAATCTTTGCTCTGTCTGTCTGTGTGTCTATACATGTCACAAAAGTTTTTATATTTTACCTCCGGGTGGTACAATTTCTAAAGAGCTCTATTCCATTGACTTAAAGTAAGCACTTACAAAAAGTTTTTCTGAATAGAACTAACCCAAATGTCTTTAAAGTTTATGGTCTGAATTAGGGCTGCCCCAGGGAGAGAAGTCCAGGGCATCCTCACCCACATACCGATCTATATGACCAGATTCGTATCTAAAGTTATAGTACCACACAATAACCAGACCCCATCTGCACTGAAATCATCATCCCTTACTACAGGAACCCCAATGGGGCAATTTTCAAGGTAATGGCTCCTTTTCTTTCATCTCTCTTAGAGTTACAAGGGCCATTTTCGTCTCCTTTTGAGCTTTGCAACCGGGAAACAAAGAAATCTTTAAAGAGTCAAAGGCTCCACCCCTGGGAGCCCCAACTTTGAGTTTCCAGGCCTGATCACCCCAGCAACCCTAAGTGGGGTGCCCTCTCTTGACAGTTGACTCATTGAGTATTTTAGTCACCTACTGAGTCAGTCATGAGGGTAGGAGACCTGTGATTTATTCTGTGAACTGTCCTGCTGGGATTGTGTGCCCAGCGCAGGAACTGTTGTGTGACTCTTATCTTGATAACCCTCTGGAAGAGGCCATGAGGGCAAGGTTCGATCTCTTCTTTTCCTTTCTTTGTTTTGCTCATCATCTCTTCTGTTGTCGCCAAGTTGAGGTTAAGTTCAGGCTGGACCTGACCAGAACCTGGACCTTCTGTAAAATCGAAAACTTGAGAACCTTTTGCCAGGGACTTAACTCTCAACCCTGGTACTGGGAGCCCCGGCCTCCAGCCAGTTCCAGGCCTTTGTAGGCTCTGCACCCTTCTCCAGTCCACCATCAGTCGGACACTGGCTTTACTGCCATGGGGAGTGCTGTAAGCATCCCCAGAGACTCACCACTCGGGTGCATTCTAACTAATTAGAAAAACTTTCAATTGCATAGGTTATGCCCCAGAAACTCCAGCTGGGAGAAAACTTGAGGGGTTTCTCTGTGCCTTTATGATGCAATTGGACAGGTAGATCAACCTAGAATGTCATTCAAGTTACAATCCAGTTTCCGGGAAATCAAGAGCAACTGTCCTTAGAAAATCCTTGCAAGACTGGAAATACTGCTCTAGAGGCAGTTCAGATTCCACCCAGTTCCTTTATCTCGACAGGGATTATCATCGCCCCTCTCCAGAAACTACTTCCTAGCCCATTACTAATTCCTAAGACTGAAGAAAAAAAAAAGGGGGGGAGGGGGAGGAAAAAACAGCTTCCAAATTCTTTTTGGTAACAATCTTGAGTTCTGCTAAGTTAAGTGATAAAAATCTGAGTATCTGGGTCATTTTGGGATTGGATAGAACACAAACATTGCTAAACATCTAAGTTTATCTACTTTTGGCTTTTTATTGCAGAGATGCTAAAAGTCTTTGGGTCTTTTACTGTAAAGTGACGTGTTCCTAGAAATTATGAAGTGTTTAGAATGCTGATATAAAAGACAATTCATAATTGCTAACCTTTTGTCTGTTAATGGTTAAAAGTTCTAATTAACATATATAATTAAAGCTATTGGAAATTAATAAAAAAAAACAGCTCTGCATTCAAGGAAAGTTAAAATGTATGTTTTCAGTAAAGAAGGTATAAAGAATGGAAGTATTTTTGTTTGTTCGGTTAAGAAAGATAAATTTGTCCTAATGTACTAGAAGGAAGAAAGCAAGCATGGGACAAATTCTGAATGCAAAAGAAGTTATAGAAGGTTTGTGAAAGAAATTCTGAAAAGAGTTTTATGCCTGGTGAAGTTGGCTAAGATTGAAATGAATCTAATTAAGTAAGTGGGTTTTAATATGAAAAAGTAAACTGGTACAAAAACTAGAATTTGGCTTTCTCTCTTAAAAGGATAATTTTCTTAAATGCTTAGTCTGCTCTTGATAAAGAGATTATAAAAGATTTTTCCTTCTGAGTGAGTTTGCAGAAGATCTATGTTTTGTTGTATCTGTGTTTACGTTTCCTAGGTGCAAAAAGACAGAGGTCTCTCTATTAAGGTTTTTTTGTTGTTGATACCTAAGCATTGTTTCACAGTGAGTGTTGTTTAAATAAGTGTTTTAAAAATCTTTTGATATTTTTGACAAGCTTCTCTCTCTCAAAAAAAATTCAAGTCCTAAATAAAGGTTTTCCTTTGACCTGGATGAAGGAGGAGGCTTTCTCTGAGGATTTTGAGAGGGCCCCTGGGACTTCACAGAAAAATTTGCTCTCTCTTCCTATAAGGTGGAAGATTCTAAACTAATTAGGCTTATTTGGTCTGTTAAATTATACTGGAAGCATTGTCTGATAAGTGATGATAATCTTTCTTAGTTGGTATTATGTGGTAAATGTTATTGATATAAGTGTTTTGAAAATTATATAACATTCCTAAAATTCTGATCTGTCCTGGCTATCAGCCATAATTCTAATTATTAGTTTAAGGTGTTATATATCACAGAAATAACCAAGTTTCTCTGTCAATTGTCATTTTTAAGTCTTTTGTTGTTTACAGTTAGTTGTTTTACTCTGATGCTTTTTGTTTTTGCAAATATGTCTCATCTTAGGAGGAATTCATGGAAAAGACTATGACACACTCTGGATTACAGTTTTCTGGCAAACTTTCAGATCATAGAACTGAACTGGGTAAGAAATTACAGAAATCTAATAGAAAAACTGATGACCTCATAAAACTGCTAACAGAAGATTAAGATCAAGAACAGATCATACAGGACTGAATGAACTGAGGATGATTATAATTTTTTTATGACTTTTGTTTGAAATTTTGTTTTTGATGTGTTGTTTTGTTTTCTCAGATTTAAGGAAATCTTTTTCTCTTTTCTCTTCTGCTAACTATGCCTGATAGCAATTTAGTGAAATTATAACTTTATGAGCAGAACTGAAACATTTATCTTTTTCTCCCTACCTGATCCCTCCAGAATTTGGAAACTCTTTGTGAGTGAGTATGGTTATTTCGTGGCAATATAGTTATTTGCATAAGTTCAACAAGAATCTGTTCTCCTTATAACAGGACACATCTGTTATCTTACCAAAACTTTGACTGGAATGTCATATTTGAGAGAAACATACAGACTCAGATATGACAATACTGCCTTTAAGGAATAAGGTTGACTTTCTGGAAATAAAGACACTTGGAAATATGGGCCCGATACCCTGCTTTACAGAGAGAGATTCCAGCAATCTTGCCTGGTAAGTAAGGAAGCTTGCTTATCTGGCAGGTGCAAGGAACCTCAGAATATTTTGGGGGGACATCGAGAAGAGAGGAATCCACCCAAATCTGTAGGTACTGCAGGCAGAATCTGACGGCAAGTTCTTGGCTTGGTTTTCCTGGCCTCGAGAGGTCTTTAAAGTTCAATCTGAGATTCCCATAAAAGAATTCCAGCAAAGCAGATTTAAGAGCCTACATGATCAACTGCTATTCTTGCTGCTCTTATGTAAATAATTGGGCCAAGTTTCTTGAAACCAAACTTATTTTGCAAACCAATTAGTCTTAATTTGACTATCTTTGGTAAAAATGAGGGTGATTTTAGAGAGAAGAATTATGTTTCAGTGAAAAACTATAATATGCATTTGTGGATATTAGATCCTAGTTCTGTTAATTGTCTTTGAGGCTTTTTCCACCTGTGAACTGGACTGAATCCTGAATTCTTCTACTGAAATATCTGGTTACAAACCTCCAAACTAATGTTTTCAATTTTTACCTCATTTTCATTTGGAATCATTGAGAATTGAATATGCTCTTTTTCCTGAAACCCTGCAAACTGAAGCTGAACGACTTGATAGAAACTTAAGAGAGATTCCTATCTGTTGCTGTGTAAGCTGTAAGCCACTCAAAAAGATACCTGAATGCCCGATGACATCATCAGAGACATTTCAAGCTGCAAAAAGATGCTTTGACTCTGACATCTAGAAGTCTTCTTGACTGCCTGCCCCCTGGACGCAGGAACTAGTTTATAATTTGCTCCAACCATTAACCTTGTTACCTTGCTTCCAACATCACAAGGGAGAGAAGACCACAACTGCATTCTATTGTTTAACTTGGTTTACAAATGGATCTTACTTAAATGATAAACAAGGACGGTTATCAAGCTGGATACGCTGTCCAGCCTCAAGAATGCCTGCTGCTTCCCATTAGCTCTGCTAACCCAGTAAAAGATTTCCTTCTACAGGCTCAAGAAATTGCCACGGAACAAGAGAAATAGATATGGCAGTCAAAAGGGGGAATTTTTGACACCCCCTCACAGATGTGGTTCGGGCCCAATAAGAAACCCATAGTACCTGTTGGAGCACAATTGCCACTGCTCCAGCATATACACCAATTAACCCACTGGGCACCTGAAAAGATGATTTTATGGGGAAAAACCCACTCCATGGGTCACAAGGCCACTTTCCTCTTCCTAAGGGACCCTTTGAGGTATGGCAATTGGACTTTGTCCAAATGCCACCATCTCAAGGATATAAATACATCTTGGTAATGATTTGCATGCTTTCACATTGGATTGAAGCCTTTCCTTACAGAAGAGCAATGGCTTTAACAGTAGGTAAATTACTATTAGAGAGAATAATTCCTGTTTGGGGAATTCCTACTGAGTTACATAGAAACCGGGGAACTCATTTCACGGGACAAATAATTAAATCTATTTGTAATATTTGGCCAATAATGCAACATTTCCATTGTGCTTACCATCCCCAGTCCTCGGGATTGGTGGAACGAACTAATGACACAATCAAAACTCAATTGGCAAAACTTTCAGAAGCATTTAATCTCTTATGGCCGAAGGCTCTTCCACTAGCGCTCCTCAATCTTAGATCTACACCCTTTGGTAAACATCGACTGTCTCCTTTCGAGATAATAACCGGACAGCCTATGAAATTAAACGAAGGAATGTATGAACCAACTTTACTTAAAGGAGACATTTTACATTATTGTCAAGGTCTCATCAAGGCACTTAAAAGAAATGAAAGATTGGTAGCTGATTCTTTCACAGAGAATTCCCAGAAATTAAGGATCTTGGACTGTAACCTGAAGAATTTATTTATTGAAAGAGACATCAAATAAAACTGTTTGCAGCCCTGTTGAAAAGGACCATACCAGGAGGAGAAGACGGCATCTGTTGTAGACAGCTGTCCCAAGACTCCGGACCAGGTCTGTATTCCCAACCTTATATCTCGTTTAAACCTTTGTTATGCTTAAACTGTATACCTATTTTATAATTTGTTTGGAATATTATTATACTTAATCAAAGGGATTAATTTGGAACACACTGGTCTTGAAGGCCAGGCATTTATCGAGTGACTCCTAATGGAACTCAATAGTTACGTGGAACAAATCTTTGGCCTTGCCTACTGCCTGGATGGCTAAAACATTGCACCCTGAGTTTCCTTTAAAAGCAGGGAAGGAGTCAGGCTGAGTTAAAACCTGTTGCCAATCTCCCTCTCTTTAAGGCCAGATGGGCTTGTTCAGTGTTCCACTGGTATGGCTATATTTTCAGCTATATTTGCTTCTTCTTTGGGGCTAAAAGACGTCATTATTACATATGAAAGCTCTGACTAAATTGACTCAAGAAGCCCTTAATGATAGTCAAGCAGGAACAGCCTTATTAAATACTGAAATGTCTTTAATGAGAAGGGCTGTCCTTCAAAACAGAATGGCTTTAGATGTTCTTACTGCATCCCAAGGTGGTACATATACAAGCATTCAGACTGGATGCTGTGCTTTTACATGTGATGAATCTTCCAATGTGTCATCTCTGCTGAAACTCATGAAGGAGCAAGTGGATGCCTTGTGCAATCCGACACCCAGTCTTGAATTGTTTGGCTAGCTCCCTTCCGGTATCAGTTCCCTTTTCCGATCCGGATTGGAATTCATATTTCTACTACTTCTTGGAATTCTTTTACTAGTCATAATATTCAAATTAATTGTTGTTTTCTTTACTCAGTGTTGTAAGAGTGGCATACACACTAAAGTAATGATTGCTCGACAGCTTGAGATGGTTGATCTGTCTTATAACCCTGGACAAATTTCTTTTTCTGATAGGGACTATGACTAAGAATTCATTTCAGACCAATCCTTTTAAAATGCTGAGTTATTATTGTTACTGTACTTGTTCTATAATCATATACAAGGTAAATGTAAACTGTCATAGAAAAGCACATATACAATGTTTGTGCAACACTCTAAAATTAATTGGGAATTACATGACATATGAAACGTTTCCTCTGTTAATATATATATAACGCTATGCTTGTCCACTATTTCCCCCAACGTGGACGACTAGGCAAATGAATGAAATAAAAGCCTAGCACCGAGGGGTCATGATGGACCCAGGGCAGGCAGCAACCACCCTGGCGCCGAGGGACAATATTTTGATCATCAATGCTTTCTATCGAAAGATTAGAGATCAAAAGGGGGAAATGACAAGTAAAAATGGCAAGTAATAGGATATATTAGAGTATATGAGGAAGCCATTTGGTGTAAACCTAATTCGGCCTGACCTTGTCTTTCCAAAAGGGCCTGACCGAGGCCATTGAGCATGCATTGTATATCTGCTTTAGAGATTCCCTATGGCAAGAGCAAAGGCCCCTGAGATAAAGGCGCAACTTCTCTCTCCCTCCCAACGTTGGCATCTCCTTAAAGATTAAGCATCTTTCTTTAGGCTGGGAACCGATTGCAGCGCTCATCTGTGACCGCCCAGCCCGAGGCAACACACCTGCCACCCTGCAGCGTTCACTGAGACAGCAGACCTATCTGCCGTTTCCATCAATTGCTGTGCTGACAGAGCAGCCTTGTGACTATTGTAAAAGGGACATTTCAATCATATGTGAAACATACTCTTTGAGGGTATATAACCATCCTGTATACCCCCACTTCTTTGGAGTGCTCTGTTCCTTTGTGGAAAGACTCTCCTGGGTTATAATCCTCAGATTTAAGCTCAGAATAAACTCACTTAAATTTCCATTTATAGATTGGTTATGGATTATTTTCGTCAACAGTCAGAAGCCATCCAGATCATTGGGTGCAGACCTTGCTGTTTCCATTACATTAACCTGACCTCAGAACTCTGAAGTCTAAAGTCTCTAATCCAGGAAATATATCACTCACAGAAACTTGCCAGAAATGAGAATTCACGCCCATTTCTCCTCTCTCAGTCTCTCCTTGCTCCTACCCACCCACTGCTGCCTCCAGCTTTAGGAAGAGAACTAAACAGTAAACGTTTCCCAGTGTGCTTTTTTTCCTCCACCCACATATTTTTTCCTTCTTCGACCTGGCAAGCATACCACCAGCAGTTTTTATGATGCAAAACTCACACTGTCCTTGTGAGAAAAAAATATCAGATCAGAACTACAGCTGCATCTATATGCATAGATATATCTCAGATCATAATCTTGAGGGAAAAAAAAGCAAGTTGCATAATGATATTTTGTCTAAGTTTAAAAATCTTCACAATAAATTCTTTGCAATGATTAAGAGTACATGAATATGTAATAAAAGCACAAAACTGCTGAATTCAAGAAAAGGATTAATTTGGGGGAAGGAAAAAGGGGATGAGATTGGGAAGAACTACCAGCAGACCCTAAGTGTATCTGTAATGTCTTATTTTTTGAAAAGTTAAGAGAAAGAAGGAAAGAAGCTCTGAAGCTCATGTGGCATAAAGAAGAAATTTGCGAAAGCTAGACGGTGGGTTTATTGTTCTAATAGTCTCTATTATCAGTAAGTTCAAAATGACCCACGAGTTTTTAAAGTTCAAATGTGAAGCGTCATTTACTATTGTCCGCATTCACCATGGATGGACTGTTGTTATCCCGATGATTCGT
This sequence comes from Equus quagga, assembly GCF_021613505.1. Classification (NCBI taxonomy): domain Eukaryota; kingdom Metazoa; phylum Chordata; class Mammalia; order Perissodactyla; family Equidae; genus Equus; species Equus quagga. The sequence continues at coordinate 70,869,030 of NC_060273.1, read as the reverse complement.
ATTTACCAAAAAGGTGGAAAGGAAAGTGACAAACACCAGAGATCATTGGAGGCAAATGTTTCTCTCCCTCATCCTCTGTTTAAGAATGTATGTCTGCCTAATTTCTTCAAGAAAGTGTTGAAGATAAGGGGGAAGTGCTAGAAGCTTTTAGACCAATGAACTTTGGCATGACTTGCTCTGTGGCCCCAAGTGAGCAGCTGTAGTTTATTATTAAACAATGGCAAGAATCTCCAAGGGTCCAGAAAGTCAGAGATGACTACAGTTGATCAGAAACTCACCCTCCCTCTATGTACAATTGGGAGATTTATGGCGCAAATGAGAAACATCATAGGGGGACTGATGCTGCAGGCAGAGTCCACACGTAAGAATGCGGCACCTGGGGTCGTCAGAGCCAAGGTTCGTCATGTCACACCGCAGCAAACCAGCTGGGCAGCTGTCCAGGGCTCAGTGCTATCAAGAGCCTTCTCTTTTCCTGCCTCCCTTACCCCTAAGGACCATTGGTCCCTGCTGTTTACTCCCACTTAGACACAATGGCAGAAACAGCCAAAGAAACGTGAGCACAGACTCCTGCGCCAATGGCGTCAGAATTAGGAAGAAGGGATGTGGGAGTGGTTCCTATTAGCTAACAATAAAACAGCCCACAATTACTGAGGGGGTTATCAGAAGCTAGACTCTGTGCTAAATCCATGAAATGAGTTATCTGATTTAATCCTCACAAAAACTCCATGCGATGGATACTACCATTAGATCAAGTTTACAAACGGGAAAACTGAGGTTCGAAGAATATAAGAGACCTGTCCAAAGTCACACAGCTATTAAGTTGTTCCAGGATGTGTCTCCTACTTTGTTCCATTTCTCTATGACAAATAGGGGAACCTAGAAGAGAATGTTTATATCAACTGGCTTCAGACTTAGAATACGCATATCGACCTCCCTAGGGAAAGCCCCTACAAATATGGAGAACAGTATCGGGGGATGGCACAAAAAGCCCTAATAGAAGTAAACAGCAAGCTGACTCTTGGTGAAAAAGTGAATCCAACGTTTCATTGGATGCTAAGCAATTATCAGTGGCAAAAAACAGGGGAAAGAATAAAATACTGAATGATAGCGCCATCAGAACTTTGAGGAAGCTTCTTCAATATTGGTTGGTTGTTTTGAGCTGCAGAACTCCTCTATATGGAATCTTGAGCTGAAGGACAGAATGTCAAACCGAAGCAGTTACTCCAGCTAGTGCTGGGGGTCAGGGAGCGGGGGCAGAGCTCCCTAAGACACCTCCTCAGGCCGAGTTTACAGCCCACTCATTTTATAGATGAGCAAAATGGAGGCCTAGAGACAGAGCATGATATGCTCGGGCCATGGAAATGTAGTTAATCTGGCTAACTTATTTATTGTGCTTAATTAACTGTGTGCCAGGCTAAGTGTTTCACACAGAGACTTAATCCCATCCCATCCCAACTCTATGAGGAAGGCATAATTATCTCATAAAATATACAGATGAGGAAACTAAAACCCAGAGAGGTCAAATAAATTGCTCAAGGCAAGTCAAAGAAGCAAGATCAAAGCCAGACAGTCTGGCCTCCAAGGGCGGGTGATCACCCACGATGATGCCTGCCCCCATGGAGAGAGACTGAGTCACATCTAGTCCCCACTCCCTGACTTGCAGACCTGTGATCCTTCGTGTTCTCCCACCCACGTGCTGTGTCTGCACCCATGGGCTACAATGACTGCAGGATTTAGCAAGAAGGTCTGAAAAATTTATAAATCCCAGAAATCTGGAGAAGCAAAATGTTTCATAGCTGAAGGTCGTGCCTTTGTGCCAAGGGCACTGTTTGAGACATTATTTGCTTATGGTTTTAGGTCCAGGTGGCCTTAGCCTGGGAGCCTCTTCCTCCTGGAGGTGTCAAGCTGTCTAGGCTGGGACCTCAAGCAGAGGAAGCAGAACGTGGTGCTTCAGGTTTGCTTTGAGGACCTCTAGAGCCTTCCACATTATGAGCCCAGGTCACAAGGCTGCAGGTGAAGTCATCTGTCAGAGAGTAGAAAGCCTTCAACGGGGGATGCTCCCGGGCTCCTCTCCAAGGAACCGTGGTGAGGCTCCAGGAAGACGTGGATTCCTCACATTGTTAGGAAGGCTTCCTCGGCTTAGTGCTCTTCCATCTCCCAGGAAAGTCCTCCCCCAATCCACCTCCCTGCCCTAAAGCCACCACTCCTCCTGATAAATGCCGTACTTGCAACCACAGGGCCCCATTTGGCCCTGCTCTGAAAAGAAGGAAGGAGTTTGCATTAGGGTAACCAATCATCCCAATTGCCTGGGACCACCCCGTTTCTAACACTGACTGCATCCTGGGCAAACCCTCAGTCCCAGGCACATCAAAATGGTTGGTCACCTATGTCAAGTCTCAGATGACTTGACAGTTTCTTAGAGCAAAACTCTCTGTGGCCTCAATTTGACATACCAAGAAAAAAATCACACTGTAACAGGTAGGAGGCAGGAAATTGCTTGTTTTTCTCCAGTAACAGCAACTCTGATGAAAACAGGGTTGAGTGACTGAGGCCAAGTTTATGACCACCGATGGTCCCAGAGGAACTCACTTCCTGACCTCTCTTCCTGACCTAGGGAATCCTGGGAAGAAAGGAAGGAAGGGCTTAGTCACACCCTGGGAGTGGCAGCCAAGAGCAGCACTCCTTCCTCACAGAGTGAGCTCAAAGCCTCTCTCTTCAGGAAAAGCAGATGCTTCCCAGGCTTCACTCCCTTTTCACAAAGCCAGAATGACAAATACTGAATAAGGCAGAGAGGAGAGTGAGCGAGGACTCACAACCATCACCCTGTCTTTGGAAAAGCAACTCCCCCACCCCAGCAAATCCCTGAGCCTTCACTGAAACAACCACCTCAGCCAAGCCACAGGACAGAGCCCCCCCGAAAACTCACCTGGGCCCCAGGACAGACTCGGCTCCCCGGGGATGCAGAAGCAGCCACCCATGTGTGCACCATCCTCCTCAGGCCGAGACCCCTGGGAACACCAGCCAGAAGAGCACTGGGAGGGGACAGCCCTCCAAGAGTGTCCCTCCTCCCGCCTCCTCCCGGGCACACAAGGGACCAAGGCCCCAGCTCAATGCACAATGCAGCCTTTGATATCCTGGCTGCAGCAGGAGGCCCAGGGAGGATGGGAGGGGCAGCCCAGCCCTCAGGACCCATAGTCCTTGCACTGTCAGGCTCTGACTGGGGAGCGGAGCTCCTCCCTGCCTCTCTGCAGATTGCTTCATGCCTCTCAGG